>NW_019524483.1:0-55048 GCF_002814215.2 Seriola lalandi dorsalis | reverse complement strand
TGCCTTTGTTGCAAACCACAATTACTACTGCTACAATCCCACTCCCTCCACTCCCTTCCATTGTAAGATATTGATAGAGTGAATTGGTCATACCCAATTTGAGTGACAATATAGTTCTCAAAATAGTCGTATTTGTTATGCTTTTATGTTTCTAATAAAGACAACTTGTGCCTTAGGTTGTTTGGGCACCGTTGCCATTTGTCATATGTGTTGCAGCAGCATTGGAGTCATTCTTCTTCTCTTCCCTTACAGTCCCAGTAGACCTGAGCCCAGAGGAGCGCTCTGAGCTGGAGGACATCCGTAGGAGGAAGGGCGTCCTGCTGCAGGAGATCCAGAGGCTCAGAGAGGAATTAAGAGAGGCCATTTTGGAGGTGGAGGGACTGGAGACCAGTACAGAGGGCAGGTAAGAAGAAAATTCACAGCCACACTGCTACTTTACTCTAAACAATATTGGATTTGGTGTTTTGGTGGCAATGAGGTGGATTGTAGCTTTGATTGCCACTGTGATGGACTGTGTCCATACCCCAGTACATCATCACTTTATTACTTTCTTCACTGTAATTAGTTGCATTTTTTAAATGTGTTTTTTGCACCTATTTTTCTGTTTTAGAGTATGTTGTCCTCACACCGACTTGAACTGACTGCTTTCAACATTGATAATCAACATAGCACAAGGCACAGTGATCTCTCTGTGCTTATCGTATAAGCTGCAGTTCAACAGCCTTTATGAACATGACACATTTGTTTTTGTTTGTAGTATACAGGGCTCCACTGCTTACTGCTGTATATTCACATCACCTTTTCATTCACACCTGCTTTCTTAATGAGCTTCTCTAAAACATTCGGATTGATGCCATATTTGGCTTTCACCCAACAACTGGTTCTATAACGACCCCCTCTTCTCTTTTTAAATATAGGCAAAATAATACAATATAACAGAGCAATATGTCAGTGCAGCAATGTTATTTAATAACCATTATAATGTTTTGAGAGAGGATTGTGATCATTTTGAAAGGCTTTGATGTTGTTCCTGTAATTGCTTTTAATTTATCACATAGCTTTTAACATTTTATTGCTCAGAGAAATGCTACTTCAGCTTTTGACTGTCAGAAAAATTGAACATTAGCACACAATTTATAACAACGTGAAATTGCTTTGCTTGATGTAATGAAGGATATTGGAAACTAGTGTTAATAGATAAAATGGATTTAGTTTTGTGGTGGTATTTTCCCGTGTGATCCTGTGTGATTTGTCTTTTTGACCAGAGTTGTTATCATTATTGATTAGAAGATGTGAGTTGATCATAGCAAAAGCCATTCTTTCTTATCACCTTGACCTTCTTCCACTCTGCAGTAAAACTCTACAGAAAAGTAGGCATGTGGCAATGGGAAGGAAGAAGTTCAACATGGACCCAAAAAAGGTAAAACTCCTCAATACTTGTACAGGGGAAGTCTGTCTGTGTTACCTGTGTGGTGACTGAGTATGTCGACTCTCTGCAGGGCATTGTGTTTCTGGTGGAGAACGAGCTGCTCAGACACACTCCAGAGGACATCGCTCAGTTTTTGTACAAAGGAGAGGGACTCAACAAGACAGCTATAGGAGATTACCTGGGAGAAAGGTGCAGTGTGTGCTAATATCCTCTGTCCTTTTCTCCTTCTGTGTCATCCATTGTAACTGTGCTTTCTGTTGCTGTACTGCAGGGATGACTTCAACATCAAAGTTCTTCAGGCTTTTGTTGACCTCCATGAGTTCACTGATCTCAACCTTGTCCAGGCCCTCAGGTAAGCCCTCAATGTGGCATGTTTTTTGTTTTAAACTAAGAACAAAACCTCTTGACCAGTATCCTGGCATTCTTGGATAAACAAACCCTCTCAGCAATGGAAAGTCCCACTCTCATTGTCACTTCAGGTTAAGGGGGAAAAAATTATGCAAGAGAGCAGCCGAGACTGTTTATCTCCGCCTTGATTGCAGAATATGTTCTCTCAGACTTGACCTAAACGTGACCTGTTTTCTGCAGACAGTTCCTGTGGAGTTTCCGTTTGCCTGGTGAAGCCCAAAAGATTGATAGAATGATGGAGGCCTTCGCTCAGAGATACTGTCACTGCAACCCTGGTGTTTTCCAGAGTACCGGTAAATACAAACACACAATCACAATGCATTTCTGGTAGGGTAGGCCGTGTAGAAAATTCAACCTCTTTTCCTGCAGTGCATCACAGGAAGGGACACCCACTCATTTCAAGAGTGTAAGTTTTACGGACAGTTCTTTGGATTACTGTCAACAGAAAGTGACAGTAAGGGACTGTGATCTCACACAAACAATGAGCCCTTTACCAGAAATGATCTGAGTGTAAGCCAACAGTCAGCCCACCCTCAACATCTCTTCTTAGTAAAACTATTTTGTGCTTTTGTTCTTAGTAATTATTTAATGGTGTCCTGTGATGTTTTCTTGTGATCAAGAAATCAACAAAAGTAATGTTTACATTTAGTGTTACTCACCACAATGCATTTGGGGGTGTCCTTAAGATCTAACAGATGTGTGAAGTATTTTAAATCTAGCATTGTTTACTTGCTATGAAACCATTAGCAAGAATGTGTATCACATAACCAGAGTACATGCGGGTTCTTGTGTGCGTGTGCATGAGATAAACAAAACCCACTCAAAGAAAATCAGCTCCATAGCGCAACCAGAGGTCATAAACTACACGTGACCTATAAATTGCTTTAAAGTATCTTAGTAGGTTTATCATACTAAAATAATATTTTAACCTGTGTAATATAGACTTTTTGTTTTATACGTCTGATATTAAGATAAATTTCTTCTTAATTATAGTCATGTCGCTCTTGATTTCAGACACATGTTACGTGCTGTCATTTGCCATCATTATGCTGAACACGAGCCTCCATAACCCCAACGTGAGAGACAAACCAGGAGTGGATCGCTTCATCTCTATGAACCGAGGCATCAATGAGGGGGGAGACCTGCCAGAGGAGCTGCTCAGAGTATGATGAACTCTTTCTTCTTTTTCTTTGCAAATGGTCAAATGACAATTCAATGATCCCAGTAAAGTTGAGCTTATTTTATTACCATAAATGTTACTCTAGAATCTCTACGAAAGCATAAAAAATGAGCCATTCAAGATCCCTGAGGATGACGGCAATGACCTGACACACACCTTCTTCAACCCGGACAGAGAGGGCTGGCTTCTTAAACTTGGTGAGATGATGCCAGTCAGGCTGTTCTGTTTTGTTGGGGAGTACTGCTGCCCTACATGTTGGCTTTAATACAGATCTTGTACAGTTTAACCTGTACTGACAAATGCTGTATGTCAATGTTAAAGATGCAAATATTTCAAGGATCTAGTGAGAAAACATGATCTGTATGTCACTGTACTCTGTTCTTTTCTGAGGCTTTGTGCTATGATGAACCTGCCCTCTTGTCTCTGAGGTTTGCCATCTCTTTGCCTCCACCTAAATTGTCAGCTCACAGCGTTGTGGCATTTAAATGTTGCCATAGCAAGATGGAGAACAAGAGACTCACCTTCTCGCACCATGGCAGTCTAAAAATCATCTGATTGTTTTCTTTTGCATGGCGGGGCCTGTGATCTGTGTGTCACTAATATAATTTCTCTTCCTCTCCTTCTCGTGTTTCTCCCCTGTCTCTTTCTCTTTCTGTCCTTTGTCTCCCTCTAAATCCCCTGGTCCCTTTTGTGTCTGCTTCTCCCCTGCGATTTCCACCCTCTACTGCCGCTGCTTGTTTTCTCAGGAGGTATGTACGGTCAGAGTTGTTGTAGTTAAAAAAGTAGCAACATAGTGAGCTGTAAGAATGTAGAAACTGTAGACTAGTATCCCTTTAACTTTATTTCACGCTCCTCTCACTCATCATCATGACTGTGTTGTTGTTTTTCAGGAGGACGGGTGAAAACCTGGAAACGCAGATGGTTCATTCTCACAGACAATTGCCTTTATTACTTTGAATACACTACAGTAAGTGTTGGTTTCCTCTCATGTGCGACACTATCAATCTATGTAGGTGCATCAAGTTCTGTACACAGGATGTTGAAAAGCTTCTTATGCTTATTGTGTCCAGACGTGTATGTATTTGCATTGGTGTTTCTTAGGATTTGTTGTGAAATTTTGAGTTTTTTGGATTATTCAGTGATAAATTGTAAGGCTTAAGAAACTGTTAGTTTGAGCTGAAAATTGAGCTGTGACAGGGAAGGTAATTTCAAGGCAGAAGGCAACAGTGTATCTTCAAGGAAGCTGGGTTCCTGAACTCAAGTATTACATTCGTAGCTTTCGCCCACACAGGGGGCGCTTGGTTTGGTTGCTCATGCACAGTAAAAACAAAAGAGACACAAGTGAAAGTGAAAGAATGTAAATTATTCATTGTGTATTGAAAGGCCAGTCATGACTGCTGCATTTAAGAACAAGAAGATAAATTGGTTTTATTTGGTTAACTGGTTTATCAAATTGGTTCTGAATTCATTTTATTTCTTTTGTTATTTGAGAATACTTCTGAGATTAAAAGGAATCTTTCTTTTTTTTTATCCAATTTGGCAGTATTTTCAGAAATAATGCTGAGATTGTTTGGATTTCTTTTCATTCATACATTGTCAGATTCATATTGGGCCTGATTAAACGCATAAAAACACAAAATAAAAGCCTTTTGAATTTTGTCTCTAACAGGATAAGGAGCCGCGAGGTATCATCCCCTTGGAAAACCTAAGCATCCGTGAGGTTGAAGATCCGAGGAAACCAGTAAGTTTGCATTCCTGCTTGACATAATAGTTAAGTAGTCTTACCATGATTGTTCATCTAAGGTTCTTCACCATTCTCCCAAAAGAACTGCTTTGAGTTGTACATCCCCAACAACCGCGGTCAGCTGATTAAGGCGTGCAAGACAGAAGCTGATGGGAGGGTAGTGGAGGGGAACCACATGGTGTACCGAATCTCTGCCCCCACACCTGAGGAGAAGGACGAATGGATCCACAGCATCAAGTACGTCAATGTTAAATGGAGAATAATATCGAAACACTGTGTAGCGTCCTATTTTAATGTCCTAACTGCTGCTTTGATTGTACATGCACCTTTTAATTGCATATTCTGATGACGCACCTCACTCACTGTTTCTTTGTAATCTGTCCAGGTCTGCCGTCAGTGTGGATCCCTTCTACGAAATGCTTGCAGCCAGAAAGAAACGTATATCACTGAAGAAGAAAGAGGAACAACCGTAGATGAATCCCTTCATTCTCTGCCTGTCTTCCTCTCTCCTTCACACCCCTCCTTCCAACATGGGACACATGTTTTTGTCCCTCCTCTTTACTACCTGTTCATAAGTTTTGTTACCCCACCTCCCCACCCCCAAAACACATCCTCTTCTTAATTTGAGGACTCCTTGCTATCCTGTCTACCAGACTTTTGAAAGCCACATTCAGAGTGAGGAGCTCACCCACTGTGGCTGCCTCTTCTTATCTTGGTTCTTACACTACTGCTGTTATATTCAACCTGACACACTACAGCCACAGCACACCGCCTGTCCCGTCTTCTCACCACATTCCTCTCTCCTTCAGCACTTAAGTGAACTGTGAAACGTGTCGTAGGCCAAATTCACTGTAATGCAGATCATTTCTAAAACACATTTTTTCCTGTTTTGGCATTTTATTTACACTTGGCAAACATTTTAAAGCAGCTCACCAAATGTGGACCAATTTGCTAACACTGGGAACAAAGAGGATTCAAAAATGCTAAGATCGCCATGATCAGTCTTAAGAGTCTTGACTTGCTGGTGCACCTCCTTCCCCACAGCTGCTTTGTAAAACACAGAAAAACTTAAAATAGCAGAGAGTTGCTCTGCAGAAATGCTTTAGGTCATTGGCTTGTGCGTACCTAATATAAGACATCTTGTATTTGCTGTTTAGCATGTGTAAGAGTTTCAGAATTCAATCTAAAAATGCGGATGAAAAACCCATGAAACAAACACCTTTCTGAGATTTATCTGCATTAGTGTGAATATGGTCTTATTCAGGGTAGCAAGCAGCTTCAGTTCTCGTGACTTCTTCTTTCAGATTTATGGATGCTGCCTAAATGAGAAATTGCCTTTCTTGATTGTGCTTACCCCAGACAAAATGTGAATTCACTATTCAAACACTAATAAGATTTAGATTCAGTTATATTTGGTCAGAGAGGAGGAGAAACAAAGCAGCAAACGATTTCAGATTACTGAGATATGTGTCATTTACTCAATGGCTTTAAATACACACTACTACTGTCCACTCTTAGGTAGGGTTAGATAGGTAACCGTTATGTCAGGAAAATGTCACTGTTTATGACTGTTTAGATTTGCTGATTCACACCACCAGGCTGCTGTTGATCTTTAAATATGGTCGTGTCTTTAGACAACACGTTGCTTTAGAATTAACAGAGGAAACACGAGCAGTTTCTGCCCTTGCAGACAGCTGCTTGTTTCAGCTCTGAGAGACGTATATGTTCTTCAGCATGTTTCTTAACATGTTGGAGCGATAGCGAAGTAGAAAACCATAGTAGGCTACCAGTCTGGAGGCTTTGTTAGCAATTCCTTTATAACACTATACTCAGCTATGATCATCATGTCCTCTCACGTGTAACGTTACGGCATGCCACAAATCATTTCCTTCTTGCTCAACACTACAAGACGAACACCGACATCTCTCTCACTAGTAATAACTCAGACATTTAACTGTTAGAGCCAGGTCTGTTGGCTATAGTGAGTTTCAAGAAATCACAAAGGCAGCTCATTACAATGTATACTTTTTGTAAATAGATGTTAGCATATTTGTTTACGATACACATAGAAATGATTTAATTTATTCTTTATCTTTTGTTATAATCTGATTTTTGTACGAGCTACTGTAGACCTGCATGTTGATAAACTGAGGTGTCAGTCGTAGGTACTGATGCATCGCTGATCATGCTAGTGCACTGATTTGAAAGGTGTTAGTGTTCCCTGTCGACTTGGAAAAACGGCATTTTATGTGGAAGCTGGTTTATGCATAAAGTCAATTGTCTTAATGATAGTTTTGGAAACTAGGGAGATATTTAGGAGATGTTTTGTAGTCTGATTTAACTCTTGACCATACCGATGGTTTTTTGAGTAAATCAGACTCAGTGAAGCACAAACGGTAATCAGTCTCACAGTCTGTTAAACTAACATCTAGTCTTTATTTCATTGGCTGCCCTTTCTATCATACTACAATGATAAATATGAAAAGACAATAAAACAAGGAACACTAATAAATCTTTGATTCATTACATGATAGTAAAATTATTCAGATGTAATGAATCAGTAACAAGTTTAGATTTGTGTCCAGTGATAGATTTGCTTGACATACAGTTCATAAACTGTTATTTCTAGTAGTTTATTGAAGTTGGCATTTTTAGATGGTAGGAAAAATAATTGTCTACTGCACTTTATCAATTTTAGCATTTTGGAGAAAATGCTGTTACTTTGACTGACGATACAACTCCAATACTCTAGCATCCTCTACTGGTGTACACACACACACAACCCCATACACACACACACACACACACACACACACACACACACACACACACACACACACACACACACTGCAATATGCTGATGGATGAACCATGAACTGTGTAGAAGTATATAACACCATCACCTGGTCAGGTCCAGCTATAGCAGCAACCTGTGCTGTATTTGCTCATCTGATCGTGTTGCATGAAGCTGAATGGGGTCTTTTCTCTTTCAAAACATGTAGACCTTGTTTTAAAGACACAGTAAGTGATTGGTCCCTCGAGCACAGATCTTTGATTGCCTTTTTTCTCTCCCACTTCATCAAACTGACAACGGCCTAATTTTACAACTCCATGTTTGTGCTTGTAGACATCACATGGACAGTCTGTAGGCCTTCACTTTCTGGATATTCTTGAAGTGCAAAGTTGCCAAAAAAATACTGTTGGGACAACAGATGTTTCCATTAAAACAAAAGAATGAACACTGAAATGATCAGACCGAAACTGGTCCTCTGTTTCTGATTCCTTTGATACCAGAGCCACCTCTTTCAGAAAACGTCTTTATTTTGTATTTATTTATTTTTGTTTACTGTGAGGTGAAGATGGATAGATCATCTGTAAATGTAGCAAAAGGAAACCACGATACATTGGTGCCAGTAAACTACTGTGTAACAATAAAAGGTAAACAGAGATGATGGGCTGGTGGCCGTGTTTTTTTTTCCCATGGGGTTTTTGTCTTATATTTTAGCTCTTTTAGGAAGATGTTTGTTTTATTGACAGATTAAGCCTTGGAGCAGTATATATTGGGCCTTTGCAGTTGCAGCAATTCATTGAGTTTTGTAAACTTAAGTAACCTTGGAAGTGTTAATATTTAATGCCATCAGTTAATACTATTAATAATACTCACCCCAAGGAGATGCTGCCAATTCATCTGCATCACCGCAAACTGAACTCTACAAAGAATGAAAAACTAAGATCTATCTTTCACACTTTAATTTACATTGTCTTAACATTTGGAAAAATCACAATACATAACATCAAAGTTCTAACTTGGCCTAAATTCAGTATTTGATTTATACAGTACAATAACAAATATACAGTCAAGGCCAGAGCATTTCAGAAATTAAAAAGCCACAGTGCAATGACTTCATTACACAAAACACATCAGTCAGATTTCACAAGGTTAAAATCAGATCTACTGAAAATACAATGAGGAATGTCAGTGAACAAACATTCATTGCAGAATATACAAAAGTTGGAAAAAAGACATAATAAACGTTATCATTTGTTTAAAGGAGCCATTTTACAATACATAATCATGTAAGTGATGATGATTGTAGTTCCTGTAATAATTGTAAAACCACCAGAAAGACGTGACACTCTGTCTGACTGGCTTTTCATTATTTTTTCCAAAATAATACATTAATCTATCTATGATACATAGATTATTAAAATGACACAAATTAATGCTACAGTTTCTTTGGTAAATTAGCTGTATCCTCCATGGAAACCTTGTAAAGAAGAGAATCCAGAGTACAAAAAAGATTTCCCAGCACATTTCTATCGGTATCAGTGTCGTACTAACAAGATACGGTTTGTCACTTCACCACATCAGAAGCCACGAGAGGTCTGCTAACATTATCACAGACCCCACAGTGTGTAGTTTTATTAACAATATGACAATATGTCACATACAGCACCTGTCCATTTAAAAGAAAACACTAGCTTATGAACACATTAGATAATGTCCAGTAACTAACGTCCTACACACAATCTGTAAACACAGATCAGTCAGATTTTTTCTTTTCTTCTTTTTATTAAAAAGTCACTGATTAAGTTTAAAGGAAGGCATTGATTCAGAGAGTGGATGAGTTGGTGCCACTGAATGATTGTCCTGTCAAAATGACAACGTCAAAAGGACTGTTGCTTTATTCTTGCTCCTTCTTCGCTCTCTGTAGTTTCTATTACACGATAGATGTTCTCCGTACGTCCCAGGAAATGTCCTAGTTCTTTTTTCTTTGGCCTCTCAGTGACAGGAGTCAAAGGGGTATCTGGCAACGCCTCCATGAAGCTCCACCTCTGTATCGGACCATGCGATGACATCTCCTCTGAGGTGGCTGCTGCAGGAGGCCAGGCTGTAGATGTCACTGGCGCTCAGGACGTGTGACCACATGTGGACTTCCGACATCTCGCCCACAAACGACTGAGTGGCATCAAAACGACCTCCAAGCGTGTCCTGGAGAAAAGAGACACCAGTATAGTCAAACCTTTTTCTACCTTTATCATTTTTTTCACCCATAAGGGACATATGAGACGGTTCAACTGCTATAAAAGATAATGTGAAATATGAAATAATGAAGAGAGAAAAATATAAAACAGAATCAAGTCAAATGGTTTCTGAATTTTGGGAGTTTAGATGGTGACTGTGTGAAAGAGCCTCCTGTGAAAAAAACAAAAAGTTGCTCACAGGTATGTATCTTCTTCAACTGTCAAGGTTTGTGTGCACCTGCAAAAAAGTAACTTCCTCTGTCTTTACCTGCTCCTGTCCCAGGATGAAGACCCCACCAGGTTTGATGGGGTGCCAGGGAGAGAGATTAATCCCGGACCCTCTCTGCACTCCGTCCTGATAGGCCTCCCACTGTCCGTCCCGTGTTGACCAGGTCACACACACATGGTGCCACTTCCCATCACTCACAGACAGGGGCAACGTCACCGCCTGCAAATGGGAAAGTGATGATGGTGAGACACACCCACATAAACATGTCCTGGGATAATATATTTTAGATACATAAACTACAAGCACGCAAGAACCTGTAACCACTCTCTATAAGTAAACCTGTGCATCACTACAGCAAGATGAGAAGTTAGACCACTGGAAGTCAGCAAAGACAAGATTTCAGGAGGAGTTGATTTCATCTTTAAGGATCAGGTTCAGTGTCATGCTAAGCCTCTGCCACAGTTTTACCCTCTTGTAGATTCATCCCTCTCTAGATGTTTTTAAACAGTTTAGGCAGCAGGTGGAGGTAGAGAGTTGGAGCTCGGATGAGGAACAGGCTACATGTACCATTTTAAAGGCCCCTGACAACTTGGCTTCGAATTGTAAATGAGAACATTGCAGTCTTATCACCTGATTCACACTCAATTTAGAAAAGGTATCAAAATTCGATGCAGCATAACCAGAGGTATTGTCTTTTTTTATTCCACACATCCTTCTTCTTTGTCAAAACCTAATGCCTATATTACCCACAATGCAACATGGCCACCAGCATTTCATCATACAACTTTCAGCATTTATGTGGTAGTATTTTTCCAAGGCTTGTAAACAGACTTTAATGTGTGAAACAGGCGGAGTTCCCCTTTAAATACATGTGTCATTTTTAAAGCCCCTGAAACCCTGCCTTCAAATCTCAAGTATTTATGTACAACAATGAATAGTTATAAAGTTTCAAAAAAATTATTTAAGAGTTTAAACCTCAAAACTCAGCGAAATGACTTCGTGAGGACAGTGGGTGTGATTCGATCAGATTTGATTGACAGTGACCAAACAACGCTTCAACTGTCATCAAATTGGTGCATGGAAATGTCAACTTTTTTAACTGAGCTCCACCTACTTCGACTAGTGAGAGGAGCTCAGAGAAAAGAAAATGCAGTATGTCGTTTGAAATAAAAAACTATTGTAACTGGAAAATCATGTTTTCATGTAGGATCCAGTCACTCAGAGTAAAAAGGTCTTTGAGAAAAGACGTTTTACGGCTCTTTATCTCTAAAATTTATGTGGGGTTCTTATTTCTTCTCCCTCACCTTGTCATCGATCAGCAGCTCTATGGGGTTGTTCCCCCACTCAATGAGCACCAGTTCATTGGCCTGTCCAGGGGCGGAGTAAGAGAACGGCGTCCCCAGGCTGGGTCCCACGCCCGCCTTCATCCATAGACACAAAGTCAGAGCGAAGATCTCCTGCAGCAGAGTCCTCTTCACCCTCCCGTACATGTAGTTGGTTCTCATGGGGAAGCTGATCTGGAAGTCATCGGGACTCTTGGATTTCTTCCTGCTGGAACCTGTTTGTAAGAAAAACATAACATCATTCCTAAACAGAACAGTTGCAACACAAGGTCCATTTAGTAGCTGTTGTAGTCTGGAGCTTTTGATCTAATCATATTCCCATTTGTCCGGAAGTTTTACTCTAGATGTTAAAATTTGTGTATTTTGTTCTTTACCTTGAAAAAAGTAGTTGACAAAAAAATGTTCTCGTCTCAAGGTCCATTTAGTAGCTAGTCTGGACCTTTCAATCATGAGATTCTTTTGTCAATTACTACTACTAACTATGAAACTCACTCCTGTTTTCAATGAAATTTAATAAGATGAGAACAGAAATGAACATGAAATACTGGCTGCAAAAACTGATCACCCATAAAAAGGAGAAAAACCAACTGAACTTATTGTCGGCTGTTGTGACTGTTGTAATGTTGTAACGTTGTAATGTTGTGACTGTTGTAACGCTGTGACTGTTGTAACGTTGTAACGTTGTGTACCTGTGAGGTGCAGCTGGTTGAGCATCGATTCCAGTTTGTTTGAGTGGAAACCAGTTCGGGGACCTGGTGCTCTGTATCCTGTGTGTGAAAGGTAACTGTGACTGTCTGCTTCATTACCATGATGGTCCTCATCATCATCATCCTCATCATCCTCATCGTCTTCATCATCATCATCATCATCATCATCATCATGGTCGTCATGGTCACCGTGTCTTTCATGATGGTCATCGTTGTGGCTGTCATCATGGTGATCCGTGTGGTCATCGCTGTCGTTGTGACCATCGCGATGTCCGTCGTTGTGGTCGTCCTTGCGGTCATATGGGTGTCCGTCATCGTGGCGATCGTCATCATGATGGCCTCTGTCGTCTCTGTGACTGCTGTCGTCATCGTGATGCTCGGGGCTGTTGTGGGCGGCGGTGTGATGGTGCAGCTGCTGCTCCAGAGCGTTGATCTTCCTCTGCAGCAGCTCCTTCAGAGAGCTAGAGTAAGTGATGGATGTGTTCCTTTTCTGCTGGGGGAGATCAGAGAGAAGAACAGAGGTGAAGTCTTTGATAACAATGAGTATTTCCTGCCACTCAATCCCTGTGCTTCCTATTTACAACAGACAAGACAAAGGGATCAGAGCTGCTTTGGCATAAAATCAAACCAACGTCAATGAATCATATGTGTGGGTCTGTCACCTACAAGCCTGCACTTCTTCGCCTTCTATTCACAGTCTCTTATCATTTTTAACGTAAAATGCTGCAGACAGGTCAGGTGCTTTACAATGCCTCTCACAGTCATTGTATCTTCCTGTATCTGCCTCTGCCTCTCTTCCTCTCAGGTAATCCAGGCTTTATCCTGGTGCGTGCCCTGATTACCAGTCTGTCAAGGGAGATCACGATAATTACTGCTGATCTTAGACCCGTGCCACCAGACACACACACACACACACACACACACACACACCCCTGACATCTGTCTGGGATCATGATCCAAGACGGAGAAACAGCAGAAAAGGACAGCTAAATGCGCCAAGTGAGTCAAAACCACAGGTAACTCCAGAGAGAACAGAGCCATGAGACCTCCAGTTTTCTCCCAAAGCGTAAGTCAATCCACTTTAGCCTTATACAAGAGTATCTTACATCAGTGACGTCCACCTCTGAGCCTGTTGCTGCTCTGAGGTGCCCACTGAGGGACATCAAAGTGTCTCTCTTGCCAATGTATTGAGTGGCTTTATGCGATTAAGTGATTCATTGTTCCTCTATCTAAAGTGCTTAGCAGACATAGTACTTTGGGATTTGTTTACTCGACAAACAATCCAGTGACGACAGCATTAATGTATCCAAACAAGGAAAAGCCATATATGGGCACACAGCGCATCACAAGTCGTCCTACTTCAATCTCTTTCTCATTTTTAAGCTATATATATATATATATATATATATAAGTAATATATTTACTGTAGCTCACTTTTTCATTGCCTTCCTATCTGTAGTTATGTAGCTGTTATTTTCAAGTTGAAAAAGTTTCCTCCTCTTGCTGCTCACCTGCAAGTTCTCCAGCCTCTCCTTCAGTGCGTGCAGCATCCTCTCCGTCTGCTCTGGTGAGGATGTGATGTCCCCTGGTGTCACATGCTTATCCTTCCCATGGTTGTTGTTGCTGTGACCTCCATCCGATCGTTGCCCCCCTACAGAGGGGTGGTGCGGTGAGTCTGGTATGAGGTTTCCATGGTGACCCTGCTGGTTGCTATGGTGCCCATTGTCAGTGTACGTGTGATGACCGGCCACTCCTGCATGATGGGAGTACGAGGTGCCGTGGTGCTCGTTGTGAGGCGCCACGCCTCGGTTGAGGCCCTCGCACAGGGTGAGCTTAGCCGTCAGCTCTCTAATGGTCTCCCTCTGGTCCAGGATGGTCTCTTTCTGCTGGACAAGGCTCTCCCTGAGGTGGAGGATGGTGGCTTTGGCCTCCTCGCTCGCCCCCCACCAGCCAGCAGGAGGTGCACTTTGATGGCCTGGGCCGCCGGGCCCTGTTGCCCCTCCGCCTGGACCCGCTGTGGGGAAGCAGGAAGGGTCTGCATCCACGGGAATAGGGGTGCAAACAAAGCGTGGGTGGGCCCCGTAGTCATAGTCAGACCCTGAACTGGCAGATGCAGGACAGAGGACGAGTGAAAGTAGAGAAAGCACAATGGGAACAAAGAGTAGGTGTACAGACCGAGAGTTCCTCATGATCTCCATCCACAGTTCAGCCAGAAAGACTAAGGAGTGTAGCTTCACTTCAAAATGTGAGACACCAGTTGAAGTAAAGACTGTGCTGACTTCTCTGTTGTTGTGAAGGAGACATCAGGGGGCAAGATAACAAAGGTCTCCATTCACAAAGTATCCACTCATCTGTGAGGAACGAATCGAGTAGTTTTATCTTGTTTTTCTGTGAGAGAATTTGTTTTCTTCGGGATGTCTTGTTGTCTTTCTCTCTCCGTCACTGAAGAATGGAATAAACCTGTAAAGCAGGACATCAGATCTTAGATAAAAGTCATTTAGTTGCATTCACAGAGAGTAGACACGATAATATGAACACCTATTGAAAACTGCATTTTAGCTTTTTGTTGAATCTGCACATGAGCCTTATTCTGCACTTTGTGGTGGTTTTATTGTAATGAATTGCATTACATTGTGAAGGCTATGTAATATTTTGTCCCAGTCCCTTATAATTGTATCTACAGGTGAACAGACATGAGTTGAAAATATCTCTTTTTGCTTTTTGCTGTTCTAGTCAGTGTCAGTTTCCTTAAACTCAAAGGACAGCATGTTAGATATAGTTTTGGACTAGGTTGACTAACATCAAGGACTTCAGTTATCAGCAGGATATGGTGGTGGTCGAACGCCCCAGCATGTTATCTCTGCCCACTCTATCTGCCCAGTAACCTTACATGGCACAGGCATTGCCAGAACAGCCAGGGCCTGTCCAGACAAGGATTAGTCCAAATCAGAGGTGTGACATCCTGACCGGACCAGCCGACAAGATTTGTGTTGTTCTTCAGTGGGAGTTACTTACAGGGTTTTGACTTCCTAGAAGCCCATAAGAACGCCACAGTTAGTCTGAGTATAGGGTCATAGAGGGATCCATAACTTTATTGCTGAACTGTCACTGTCACTGTAGTAAAGCAGCACTGATGAGATGATGCTGGTAAAACACAGACATATTTTCCATGTATACATATTTTCTTGTTTAAATTTGACTCCCAAAATTATCCTTGAAAACTCCCTGTTGTCCCATATAATTTTTCATGTGTCTATATCATGAAGGAGCTTCCCTTTATGACCTCTCTGTAAGTGTAACATGTCCTTTATTATAGAGCGGCGGCATTTCGAAATGGCACACACGTGATGTGGCTGCTAAACCTCACTGACCACCTGTTGCTTGCAGTGGCCAGTGTGTGTGTGTGTGTGTGTGTGTGTGTGTATGTTTCAGCGTGTGTTAGTGTTGATAGTTCATACATGATTTACTGTAGGCTACTTTATCAATAATGAAACAAGAGTGAAAATACATACAAAACATACACTCTGTTGAGTGAGAAAGGTCATGTCTACCTTCACTGAAATTTCCAAATGCCAATGCAAGAATTATTTAATGAGCTGCAGAAACGGGAGAAGAATGATTCCCTATTTTTAATTGAGAAACATCTTTGTTAAACTTAAACTGTCTGAAGGGGAAACAACCTTGGTACTAAACGTGTCCTGTCTCTGCAGTTCTTGTTGTGATTTACGGGGCTTAGAGAGGAGAGACAGATGGTCGAGGCACAGAACCGTGTCACACCCAATCTCCACCGTTTAGCCCTAAGTTTATTACCACCTACAGGTCTCTCAATTAACCTAATTGCAAACAGATGTCGTGCTACCTTAGCCAGAGAGATAAGTGGCCTGCTGTGTGTGTGTGTGTGTGTGTGTGTGTGTGTGTGTGTGTGTGTGTGAGAGAGTGTGTGTGAGAGAGTGTGTGTGAGAGAGTGTGTGTGGTAATCCAGGGTGAAGACCGGGGTCGTGCACCATCCCTGCACCATATGGTCAAGGTGGATATTTAAGTAGTGTGATTAGTCCCAAATTAAAAACTGACAACTGCAGTTAGACCTGTGATTAAAAAACTGTTGACTCTGACAAAATCAAGCACTTTCTATTTGTAAACAAACAGAATCTTTCTAGACAGAGAAGAGACAGTGTTGAAACTATAATCATCCCACTATCAACATCATTATCTCTGGCAGTTAGTTCAAACAGAGTTTGTTGAGATTTTTGACAAAACACACAATAGTTAAAGGAAAGTGTCGATCACAGTTGCAGTTGAGTTTTGCATTCACGTTGCTATCTTGTCTGTCTTTCTAGTGTTACGCAGCCGACCATTAAAAGGCCTTTTTACTAAAAGTTATGATGCCAAAATAACAGACCTGTTAACTATCAGTCCATATAGATTATCTTTTCAACACTGCTGTATTATATACTATATTACATTTCCCACAGTATGATATATTTAATAATATACCAATGTACTGTACACCAACAATAAATAATGCAAAATGGAGTGTGAATTAACAGAAAAAGTTTTAAATGCTATTTATCTATTTGTAATCTGTGATGTTAGATTAGACTTCTGTTGAGAAACACAGTGAGACTCTTACTCCGTCCACCCTCACTGTCGAACACTGTCAAGACCACCTGCACTGAGAAACATATCAGGACAGTCTGCTTTAATACATATCTTTTGTTTGGGATCTAACAAACGCTATTGCCTCTTTCTTTAGTGAAACATATATTATATAAAATGTATTATAACGGAATTCTTTGCAGTCGTGTTTGGTTATTGTTTTAAGATTTACTAAACAGCTTTTGGGAAAATTTTATTGAAAGTATAAATCTACGTCTAGTTTCTACCAGTACTGGAGTCAAACAGACATTAAATCATTTTCATGCATTTGTAGATCAGTTGGTTCAAGGTTCAGTTCAGCCATCCATTAATAGCAAAACATCCTTAATACCAAAACATAGGAAAGAAATACCCTTATAATAAAACTGTATTCTGTAATAAAACTGTTGAAAAGAACGATCCAAACAACAACATGAAAACAGACTGGAAACAGAAAAACCTGTGGGATGCAGCTGAGTCAGATGTGATAAAGATCTCTCTGCTTCCTTCAGTTAATGCCAAATGTAAATAAATAAACGCTTCAGAAACTGACATCAGCATTACGCATAAAAATGTTTTCTTTTGCAAATTGATGCCTGTTGAACTGTTTTAAATACAAAGATGATCTTATTATAATTTATTATTTTTAACATGTTAAAATCTATAGTATATATTAATATTCTATATAAATATAAGTTTTCTTTTCTCGACTGTAAAAAGTTTGTGTTTCTTTGCCTCTAAATGCTGGTGAGTGTACACAGACGAACACTGTGGCTCCTCATTGAAATGACAGAACTAATATAAGAGAACAGTTTAACACACTGTGTCAGTTAAATTGATAGTGAAAAAGCATCTTTACCTCAGAGTCCCTGTGAGTGCAGCTTGTGTGTCCACGCTGTGAACTTGTAGTGAGTTGGTCCACCTCACACCCTGATCAGATTGAGAGGGATTTACTCCAGAGGAGTGCTCAACTCCTTCTTTCCCTCCCTGATTGTCTCTACCTCTTTTCTCTCCTCCTCTCCTCCCCTCCTTCCTCTTGTTGTTTTTTTTTTTTCCTTGAAAGACCACACCTCTCTTCCTGTCACGCTGTCTTTACATTGACGTTTTGGCATCTTATCACATCTCTATCATCTTTATTTTTTATCCCGGAAAGGTTACAATGATCTTACAGATGAGGCCTTCATAAATCCCCTTGGTCTGACAACACAAACAAATACTTTTTTTTATTTTAATTTGTCCCCTGGTTTTCTTTTATCCCATCAAACAGGGCACAAACATTGGCCTCAGCTCCTCCAGCACAACGTCACATGGCTCACCTAGATCTTAGCACAGGAGTAATTGGCCTGATTAATTCCTCGTCTGACTGATGGCCAGAGGGGCGGTGTCAGGACAGCAGATGGCCGCTTTAAGGTCAAAATAAATCACACGACATACAAACAATGGCATCTGCACAATGACCACACGACAGACACTTACTATACTTACATTAACATTAGGTAACAGGTTCAGACACACTGGCATATGTCGGCCACAGTCGCTGTTTCCTGTCAGGCCTCTGGGTCTCTGATTAGAACCTGACTGAACAACACTGAAAGGCTGATTGTTCTTAAAATGAGTAAATATTGACCTTCTTTTTCTTCGTTAATTCAAAACTGCTCCCAGAGTTTCATGACGGCCGTAGTTCAAACCTAGTTGACTTGTGAAAAAGATATGTAATGAAAGCAGGATATTTTACAGTTTAACAATAAACTTTATTGTCCAAAATGACATCAGTGCACTGACACAGCAAAATTCACTGGGAATTAAATAAATTAACAATAAAAATAATAATAACTATAAATAAAAAACATAAGAACAATTTTAACTTGAATGAAAACAAAGGGTCAAATATACATAAAATGCTGCCTATATAACTTGACCTGAGCATTTCCACTGCATTATTGCTTCTTAATAATAATAATAATTCATATCAGAGCATATCGGAGAATATATGCACTGATACGATATTATCTGTGATAAGCCATTATCGGCCGTGACACCTGTTGTGTGTGGAGGATTACAGAGGTGACCTCAGGTGGAGGAGTCAAAGTTCGTGCCATGATTCTGTAACTGTGTCTGCGTCATTATGTGTAATTACATCTTCATTAACAGAGCTGAGTAACCCGGCAGTGTCTGAACATGATTTACATAGTTTTACATAAAAAAGCCTCTAAAACTTCACAGATTTCTACTTAATATTGATATTGTTTGTAATATTTATCCAAATAAAACTTTTTTGTATTGTTTAGCAGCAACATGAAATTTCACATAAAACTCACCTTGTTTAATTTGTTGAAATATTCAGTGTTGGTCTTGCAGTGATAAGTGGTGTGCACACACACACACACACACACACACACACACACTGATACTGATACTGATGATAATTTTTTGAAACCTTCTGTATTAATGAAGCAGTGTGCCTTGGATCTTTTCCTAGAGGGGAGAAGTCAGTTCCCTCCCTTCTGGACAGTATCAGGAGTAACTGCTTTGTGTTTCCTCACTGTCAGATCAAGAAGCACTTCTTAATTTATTTTCCACGGATCAGTATCACATCCTTAAATCACAGGGGTTTAAATTGTTGCCAGATAAAACAGTGTCACAACAGTCGTTTGAATATAATTGTATACTGTGAGCGTACAACATGTTACCAAGAAAGTCCTAATCTCAGTTATCTCGAAAATCTTTTTTTAATTAAACTTTACCTACATTTCCCCCAACCTCATTTCTCATTATGTTCAGGTTTAATGAGGGAAATAAAAAGGGATCATGCTTTTTATATAGACTCATCTGTTCAATAACCTTCCAAAAGAAAAAGTAGCAAAAGAAGTTTATTTGTATTTCAGAACTAATTGTTTTGTTTGTTAGTTTTTGTTGTTGTTAAAACTTGGACAGATTTTACATCCTGAAAGTTTCAGTATATGTTGATATGCAGATGTATGTCTCCCACACTATTTGTATGTGTCCCATTTGGACCGAGCCCGAGGAAGAGCGTGGGCTGAAGATCAGCCGGGTGGTCTACATTCAGGCAAAACCGAAAACATGACCTGTTTCAGAAAGTCTGCTGTGTCACTGTGTTCAGTGAAAACAGTGTATGACAACATGAAGATAGATAGATGGAGAGATGGGAGAGATGTGCATGACTCATTTTTATTGTTTAATAGGTCAGTGTGAGCCGAGTTCCCCTGTCTGTCAATCTCCTTAGCTCGTGTGAATTAGGCCCCGAGGAAGCCAGCCGACACAAACAGCTTTACGGCTCAGGTCCAAGGACACGAGACCACAGACGCTCCAATGTTCCCCTCAGCACTGAACCAAGTGACCCAGAACCCCACAGAGCACGCTCGTCTGCCACGGCCGGCAAACTGGAGACTACTCTGATGATGGGAAGAGTCTTATGAACGGAGAGAGATGGTCCCGGATGAGACTGTGTCCCATAATATGAAGTACTCTGTTAGTGCCAGTAGTGTTGTTGATTGTGTGGAGAGGATGAGCTGATGAGGTGAGGACAGTGTATCTGGACAGGGAAGGCAGTGACAGTGAAGAAGTATCACCTGAGTAGAAAACTTCTGTGCTGAATATCATATTTACTTTCTTTATTCAAAACTTGATTGAACTTCTGTATAAATTATATACATTTATCTGCATGTATATTTATATTTTTGGATTGCCTACCTGCCTGTTGTGGTCTTAAAGATGCAGATTTACTGTTCGAGCACAGTGGAGCTCTCTGGCCTGCACTTGTTGCGCCGCACTGGACGGTCAGGCTCCTGCAGAGGAAGTCATGTGCTACAGGAAGTCGTGTCACGCTGGTGCCATCCTGTGGGAAAAACCTGCAACTGCAACACAAGAGAGCGTCAGTCATTCAGCTGAACCTCCTCCTGCAGGTGATGTGACATCAACTTTCGAGGTTATTTTTCCATGTTTAACGGGGCAGAGTTCAGCTGTGAGGAATGTTTATCAAACTGGCTTCAACATTTCTTGCTTTACGGGTCCTGCGCACATAATGTACAATAAAGCCCTGGGACTTTATTTGAATATCTCTAGTTTGTGAAAGTTTTCCACCAGATTTTACATGCTGATCATATTTTAAATGGTTGACATTAATGCATTTCTGTGATTTCATTTTATCTTATTTTAATTTTTTATTGTGATTTGTTCGGTTTTAGAAACACAAATGGGTGTTTACATTCTCCAACAGAAGAATGACAAACATTTTGACATGTCTTAGTAGAATAAGTGCCGGTGTCAAAAGTCTTCTGTGATACTGCCAGTGTCATGATGGCTTGAAAACATAATTTAGACCTTTTGTTTTTGAAAATAAATTTTACAGAAAACATAACTGAGCACTTGACATAAATAATCTGGAAAAATCGACTTAATTAAAAAAGATTAGAAACCTTTTTTTTGTGTCTCTAGTTTAAAAGTTTCTGAGAGTGATGGGGCATTGAAAACAACTGTGACATCGGTATTCTTAAAATCCTGGTTATAACCCCTCCAATGTTACATGTCAAGATCAGTTCACTCAGTTTGTGATTGTCAATGAGGTTATTGGACTTTAAACTATTCTACTTTCAATATTTGTCTATTGTATGTCCCTAAATCGTCTTTGTCATCATGTTAATCTGTAATAACTGCAACTGTCAAATAAATAGAGAAGCAAAACGTTCAACACAATGTCCCTTCGAAATGTAGTAGAGTAGAAGTATCAAACAGCATCCTTTTAAAGGTGATGTGACCTTTTGGTCAAAACTTTTGTGAGAGGAGGGAGGTGCATTAGAGGGCTTCAGTATTTCTAAATGCCTGCTAAAGTACTTGAATAAAGGTACTTAGTTACTTTTCACCACTGTGTTAAAATATTAGGCGACACCTGACCCTAAACTCTTTGGGTACCACTCTCCTCTCAAGAACCTTAATGTTTACATGGACCTTTAATCTTTTCATCAGTTTATTGCAGTAAATGAAAGGCCTGTGTCCATGCAGGGCCTCCTCCTCCTCCTCCTCCTCTGTCCTCCTCTGTCCTCCTCTGAGAATGGGGAAGCAGGAATGTGTGATGGGCCGGGTGTATGTAGGCCAGTGATAGGCCTGCCTGTGCTGCTCTGTCTTTGGCTTCAAAAGTTCAAGTCATTATTCTCCTCCTGCTGCTATTCAGACGAGGTCCCGTTGGCTCATTGTTATTCTGCCCGAGTGAGAGAGGGAGACAGAGAGAGGCAGACAGAGAATGGGAGGCTGACTGTGGTTTCCAACGGCAGGGAGCTGGTTGTATTGGTCCGGGAGGGGAGGGGGAGGGAGGGGGGTATTGTCGGTGGTTTTTCTGGCCGGTTCTTGCGGTCGTGAAGGCATGTCGATAATCGGCTCAGTAATGAGGAGAGGCACTGAACGGCACCAAATATCTGACCCCGATTTCTGGGAGTAAGGAGAGGTAGAGAGAGGAGAGGGAGAGAGAGAGAGAGAGAGAGAGAGAGAGAGAGAGAGAGAGTGAGAGAGAGAGAGAGAGAGAGAGAGAGAGAGAGGGCCATGTGAAAAAGGGGTGGAGGGGAGTTGAGATTTAGTGCTCTGCTGGATGAAACAACCCCCCACTAACTAACGGAGAGGGAAAGTAGCCTAATAGGAAGAAAGGAGGGGGGTGTTGTACTGTTCATTAAACACTCAAAGACGCGCAGGAAGCTTTTATCGTTTCCAACAATGAGCTCAGAAAAGGTATGTAACTTCTTTTTCTTTTTAAAGTAGCTGAATTATTTGTTACTGTTGTACAAATGGAAGCTGTGCTGAGTGTTGGAGATCAACAGGTAGCTGTTACTGGGCTGCACAGTGCGGGCAAATGGCAGGAGGCATTTTTCATTCAGGAAAAAACCTCCACTGTGCAACTGACCTGACTCATTTCTCCATATTTCTACTTAAAACGTGCTTTTCAAAATGTTTCTCTCTCTAATTAAGATACTTTGCGCGTGCTTCAGCGAGTCAAAAGACTTCAGTCAAATGTTGCCTTTGATGTAGTTGTTGAAATGAGATGAGACGGTGTGGAAGAAGAAAAGGTCCATGTAAAATATACACATTTACCGACCCTCAGAGAAATGCTAGAAGTAAATGCAAACATATCTGACAGCGTTTCACCTTAAAATAGTGCAGGAGACCTGCAAAACCACCAAAGCAGTACGAAGTATGTATTAGTCTGGCGTGTGGTAATGATGAAGATAATTGTCTCAGTTGATTGAAATGTGCAAACCACAGTTCAAGGTGACGTCTTCAAATGTCTTGTTTTGTCTGACCAACTGTCACTTTACAAAGATGCTCTGAGAAACAAATCCTCACAAATGAGAAGCTTTAACTATGATTTTTTTTTTTTTTGCATTTTTGCTTGATCAAAATCAAAATAATTGCAGAGTATTTTCCTGTTGATCAAATAATAAATGAACTGATTAATTGTATCAGATCTGCTTACATGCCTTTAAACACTACTAACTATTTCTGTCAGTTGTTTGAATTGGTATCCTTTTCGCAGCGACGTTGATGGGTTTTAAATGCAGTGTTTACATCCACTCACATTTAAGAGATTTAAAGAGGCTAACCCACATGAATGCACCTTCTGTATCAGCTCCCCCACCACCTGCAGACTGCTCCTGTTGCATCCTGAAACAAACAGCACTTTATTTCTTAGAATTGAACCGCACTAAGCTCGAATATACACACACAAATATTTTGTCTAGCTTCAATATTTCACTTCATCATCATTTTAAAGTGCATGCACAGTTAAAAAGGCCTTCAAACAAAAAAAAGTGAGGACAAAGCTCCCACTTTTCTGTCTTATCCGGCAGACTCGAACAGGCACGCTGACAAATTACAGACTACACCAGGGTGGCCTTAATGAGCAAGAGTCTGGAAATGTTTTCTTTGTGTCATATACCATTAGTTGATCTGGGTCAACGTTTTCTCTGTAATCTCGCCGTGATAACAAAGGAGGGCTGCACAGGGAAAACCGAGTTGTTCAAGTGAGTCTTTTGCCATCAAATCCAGACTGGAAATCCTTTGACCCCCAGAGCAGTCCCCGTCTTGATCGTCCTCTCTGCCGAGGAAACATTGTTGTCGTCTGTTTGTTCAGTGCTCTGACACCTGTGACTTGGACTTGGGGAGCCCATTGTTCTTATCTGAAATGGTATAACTCGTCTGGCACACGAATCTAGGAGAAATATTTGGGTTGTCCTAATGTTGTGGAGTGATAATGCAGAAACTGGCAGCTGAGACTCAGAGGGGATTCATGTGAAAATGAAAACACTGCTGCCCTCAGACAAAACCCAAGACGGTGGGACATTCTCGTCGCATGTTGTGGTGGTTCAGTGGCTTTAAAAGTCCTCCAGCTGATTTAAACCTCCCACTCTCAATCCTCCATAGAAAGATAACACTGAATAGAGAAGTACAATATGAATATTTTAGAAGATGTTGAAGGTTTTTGTTTCTTCTTAATACTTGAAACTTCTCTGTCGTTTTTTTTTTACAGACTTTTTTTTTATGGACTAATCGTTTGTGATTGTGACATTTCTTTCTGTATTTTATCAATAGTTTTGTCTATTAACTGTCAGCAAATAGTGAACAATGACGACCTGGCATTTTCAAATTCCTTGTTTTATGTGACAGGATGGACAAAACCCAAATATATTCAATTCAGAATCATTTACAACAAAGAAAACTAGCAAATAATGTTGTAATAATAATGTAAAACTATTAATCAGTTCCTACAATAGTTGTCAATAAATTTCCTGTTGATCGATTAGTCGTTTGAGCTCAAGTGCTGATAAATAAAAATACTGTCAGTGCTTTGACGTCCCTTTTCCTCTGTGGAGGTGAAAATAAAAACAGCCGTCTCCTCAGTTCCTGGGTAAATTTTCAGAGTGATTGCAGTGAACAGTCTCTAATTTCAATATATCTTCTTCTCCTTTAGAGGATCTGTGTCTACTCTAAAGCCTAGGACCCTGAACAACAACAGGAGGAGACCATACAAACGTACATAGTGGCAGCACATATACGCGAGAGAGGAAAAATGTCTCGAACCGAAGAGGTCAACAAGATGACAGAAAATGTGTACAAGGTATAACTTTAGTCTGTCTTCTCTGCGCCCAGCAGTGAAACCCCTTTGAACGGCTTGTCATGTGTCCTGCAGACAATATTTTTTAATGATTCAAAAATGTGTTTGTCACCTACACAATCATCTGCAGTACAATGCTTAGAAATGTAGTTCACTTCACAGACTCGCATGTCATAATCACTAATCACGTAACCTGTATGTATCATCATCAACAGGGGATTTTGGACCAGTTCAACCCCAGTCTGAAGAACTTCGTGACCATGGGGAAACACTATGAGAAAGCTCTGACAGGTGAGTTGAACGCTGACTAGTTCATACACTACAGGACTAATATTTGTCCTCAGAGCTGCATTTCTGCTTCACACAGAGTAATGAATCCAGTAAAGTTGTAAGTTTTAAATTACTGATTCATTTAACAGGAAGGCCGCGGTTGTAATTCTATACAAATTACACAGAGACTTTTTGTAATTTCCCATAAAATTTGTTCTCTTCTTCAGGAGTAACCGTGGCTGCCAAGGGGTACTTTGATGCCCTGGTGAAACTTGGAGAACTGGCGAGTGACAGCCAAGGCTCCAAAGAGCTGGGTGAGTGGGCGGCCAGTAGAGAGAGAGAGAGAGAGAGAGAGAGAGAGAGGAGGACCGGGTTAAGGAGAAAATAAAAATGAATTGGCTGTAGACCTAATAAAGTTTAAAGAGTCAATGTGACAGCTGGCGAGAAGTTGAAAATAGTCTGTGAGCCTGCTGCATGTGTGTTGGTGAGCGAGGAGATGAAGACAAGAGGGAATGAGGAAATGCAGAGAGAGAGGGAGAGAGAGAGAGAACAGAGGGAAAGGGAGAGAGTAGGGTCATTGTTAGGAGATTAACAACACCACATGATCTCATTGTAATGCTGAAAACAGCGGGGGAGGCAGGCAGGAGTGTCGGAGGGCGAGATGCCAGCCACCACATACTACAGTGCTGTGTGACCAAGGGAGGGACTCACAGCTGACCGCCACTGTGTAAATGAGAAATTGTGTCAAAGCAGCAGGTTTTATGACATTTTAACTCGTGTGTTGTCTGTCTTGTATGTTGGTGCCGATACTGTTGTGAACAGCCATTACAAAGCACACAGATTTGAGATATTGAGAGAGATATATGCAACGATTTCTGCACAGGTCAAAGATGCACTTGAACAGATAAAAACATTTCAAATGACGTGATACTGATGCCTTCACTGCTGCGCTGCTCCTCACAGGGGACACACTGTTTCAGATGGCCGAGGTACACAGACAGATTCAGGTGCAGCTGGAAGACGTGGTAAGACTGTGCATCAGAGTGCTCCTTTCATGAAATTCATAAAGGAAGACACACTGATTAGTTGGTTAAATACTGAAACTGTGATTTAAATCGCAACGCATTTTACATGGTAATAGATACTTCCACATTTCTGATTTTTAGAGGTTTAAAAGAAGTTTAAAACATCATTCTGGTCTGATAAAGCAACTGGGGGCTGTCATTACCTTTGACATACATGCTGACGTGCCAGCGTACTTTATTGAATATGCTACTTTTCATCAACAGCTGAAACTGTTTCACTCTGAGCTGCTCGCCCAGTTGGAGCAGAAACTGGAGCTGGACATCAAATACCTCACTGTATGTTAACATGCCTGCTGAAATATCTCACACTCATATTACAAACATTTTCTAAAACACACTCAGTCCACTTTTGAGTAGTTTAAAATGTTTAGTTTAATTTATTTGCAAACTATTTGTGTACAATATATAATATAATGTAACTTATCAAAAAAATTCTGGGAAATACATATGAATGATTGTTTAAAATGTATGTTATTATTTGGAAAAATGTATTCATTTAAATAAAAGTGGATCATTTCATTCATTCGATACACGAATCACGATAAATCCTCTGACTTTATAAATTTTTACCCGTTTCCCCATCAGGCCACTTTAAAGAAGTACCAGAGTGAGCGGAGATCTAAATCTGAGTCTATCGAGCGCTGCCAGTCGCAGCTCAAGAAGCTGCGCAGGAAGAGTCAGGGCAGTCGTCACCCCAACAAATATGGAGACAGAGAGATGCAGGTAACTGAAGCCCAGAGCGCCACATGGTTGGTTAAAAAGAAACAAACAACAAAACAAAACATATATAACAACGAGACAGACACAGTGACCTTTTCATTTGAAAAATCCCTCAAACACATTACGGCAGATTAAAAAGCAGAGTTGTGGGAGAAATAGGTCGATGTGAATAAGATTAAAGAACAATCTGCCTCAGCTGATTTTTCAGAAAACAAGCAACTTAGTGCAAAAAACTTTCTCCTGAAAGAAACATGAATGATATAAGAGGGCGATAGGATTTGGCCACTTACTGGGTGAAAATGAGAAATCAAAGGGGAGAGTAAGAAAAGGTCACCAGGACAGTATTTTATGATTGGGGATTGCGCAACAGGCAGGATATGATGTCACTCCTCTCTCCTTACAATGTGAATTAAAGGTCACTGCGTGTACTGTACTCTACATATGTTAGGGTTTGTGTGTGATTGTTGTGAGGACCGTGAACGCCATGTGAGGACGTTTAGGTTCGCAGTCAAATTTCTGACTCCTCCTTCAGTTTGTGGAGTTGATGAGTCGTCGCCAAGGCGAGCTGGACGCGCTGGTCGCCACAGGTTACAGGTCAGCGCTCACTGAGGAGAGGAGACGATACTGCTTCCTGGTGGACAGACAGTGTTGTGTCACCAAACTGCTCATCAACTACCACTCCAAGGTGATCTGTTCACATTGACTTATTTATTTAGTCAGTTCGTCTTTCTCATGTAGAAATACTGAAATGTGGATGTCTTGAGCGGTTGGTTTTACAGTTTGAATTAAGTCATTTGATATTTGATATTTCTCGTACTGTGAACAAATACTGTGAAAAGACCTAAAACACCAGCTAATGTATTCTATTAACAAAGATGTGTTATCATACCCTGAACCGAGCTCATTCGTTTTATCCCCCTGTGACATAGATCTTCATTGTTGTCCAAACACTACACGTCAGTCCCACATACACTGTCCTGCTGCTGTAAAATCACTGTTTAATGGGATTTGTTGACAGTTAAAAAAAATACAATAAGAAAATATGAAATAATGTCAGTCTTAGCTCTTAACAGTGTTGGCTTTTTCTATTTTATCTTTTTGAAAATAACCCAGGTGAGAGAGCTTCTGTCGCAGAAACTGTCATCTTGGCAGCAGTCATGTTCTCAGCCGACAAAACTCCCAGAGCGCGCTCTGAATCTGCTGCGTCACACTGCGCCTCAAAGCTCAGGGGCTGCTGGGATAGCCGAGGTTCTCCGGCACACCAAGCTCGGCTCTGCTCAGCCAGAACAGGTGAGTTCAGGTCAGGTGTTTGGACTTTACTATTTTTAAAAGTTCATAATTTCTGATCTTCTGTGGTTGGTTTCCACAGAAGGATCACATGGTGGGATAAGATATTGAAAACCTTTCAAAACCTCATTGGTTAAACTCAAATATTTATCTGGCGGTCAAACAAAAAACAAGGCTATTCTTAGTAGTTCCTGGCCGAGGTTCGACAACACCATTGTTTTGCAAGACAAAAATAAGTCTCACGATTTGG
This sequence comes from Seriola lalandi dorsalis, assembly GCF_002814215.2. Classification (NCBI taxonomy): domain Eukaryota; kingdom Metazoa; phylum Chordata; class Actinopteri; order Carangiformes; family Carangidae; genus Seriola; species Seriola lalandi. The sequence goes on along the minus strand of NW_019524483.1, from coordinate 26,620 downwards.
CTAGGAAGTCCTGAGTTACGCACCAAGGCACTAAACTAAACTACTTATAGAATTAGGAGCAGTGGCAACGTTAGACTATTATAACAATACTTATAACTACACTGCTGGATATTTCTTGGTTTTCCAGAGGCTCTCTGTTCAGGAAGTCCCTCCTCTGTTGAACGGAGACTCCAGTCGCTCCCAGCAGCAGCAGCGCTCACTCCCCTCCACCTCTCAGAGTGACACCTGTCCTCCTCAGGGTTCCCCCCAGACTTTCCGCACTGCGTCATCTACTGGAGGAGCTGCTGGAGGTTCTTCACGAGGAGCTTCTCCTCAGCACACCAGCACACCCCTCAGTGCATCAGCCAGCCCCCTCCCTGACAGCAGCGCCAGCGGCAGCGTCAGCATCAGCCCGGCTGCATCCACTCCCTCCACGTCCAGTGGCTCGGCCCAGCAGAGCTCTCTCCTCTTGGCCGCCAACACGTCCAACCTCTCCCCGAGCCTCATCCCCTCCACTGTGATGTCGCTCAGCCAGATCTCCCCTACCAGCAGCTCCTTGCATGGCATGACCCTCCCCATCGCTCACAGTGCTCCGCACAGTGCTCCTCACAGTCCTCCGCTGCCTCACAGCGCGCCTCTCTCCAGGGCCATGACTCCTGTGCAGCTCCTGCACCAGCAGGTGGGACCAGGAGGGAGCAACACTTCATCACCAACACATAATCCCTGGCTGTTGAAGTCTGCAGACATGTGCTCTACAGCAACACTCCCCCTGCCGAGGAGACCTGTCAGTGAAATGAGGCTGGGTGGCTTTCAGGGTAAGACGTGACACAGTTGGCCTGTGTTGTTTGTGTGCGTGTCTTTATCTCCAACCCTCTCCACTCATTTTCTTCTTTGTCTTCTCTGGTCAAGGCTCCAGTCTTCCCAGGATGCTGCCCTTATCTGGACCTACACGTGTGGAAGCCATGTTTCCTCACGCTCCAGGAGCATCGGAGGGCGGAGGAGTAGGGGGTGGGGCTTGCTTACTGCACTTCCAGCCTGGAGACAACATCGCCCTGCTCATCTCTGAGCCCAGAGATGGGTGGCACTATGGTCAAAATGAACGGACTGGACGGTATGTTAGAAAGCTGAAGGGGCCTTTGACCTTTAGCATCGTTATAAAGTACAAAACGTGAAGACTGAAAGGTTTCACTGACATAAATCAAAGCCGATAAAAAATAGTCTCTGGAATATTTATTCTTTATCTCACAAGGCCTCACTTATCATATGTTGTGTGTGAGCTTCTATAATTTCATATAAGACAATGGAGACTGATTTCAAACACACTCTCTAAGTTGCCTTGGTGCTTCAAGCTCCCCTTCATAATGTTACAATAAAATTTTCCCTCACAGGAAAGGCTGGTTCCCTTTCTCCTACACTCAGCCACAACACAGCAAGATGGATCACCTCGAGAGGTACGTCAAAGAAGAGAAATTTTTTCCTTTAATGCACAAAATGCTTCCTCCACTTCCTGTCAGTCATTTACAATCAGACAGTCTGTCGATATATCAGCAGTATGTTGAAAAGCAGGGGATTGTTTTCGTGTTGAAACTAATATAACACCCTTCCCTTTTCCATCTATATTCCCAATAAATCAAACCTCATGAACTGCAGAATGATACTTATATTGTTTGCGCCTCAATCTTTCCACTCCTCTCTCCAACACCAACAGCATTGTTGATGAATTCACACAAAACCAACATCTCTCAACTCTCATCGTGTTTCCTTTGTCTTTTTTTTTCTTTCTTGTGTATTCTTTCCTCCCTGTCTGTGCCCTTCCCTGTAGCTCTCTCTTCTTATCTAAAGCTAACAGCACCAGTACCGGCCAGCTCGACAAGCTGGTGTCTACAGGTCTCCCAGCCCTCACCCCTGAGTCAGAGGAGGAGCGCTCCCTTCCTCCCCAGAGGGTCAGCACCTTCCGCCCGCGCCCGTACAGCATGGCCGACAGCAACAAGGTCAGAAACATGAAACCTTTGGGAGGAGGTCAAGGGTTAGAGTGAATGTGCCTGACCCTCACTGTTCACGCTAATGACAGAGATAAGACAGTATAAGCATGTTTAATAATAATAGGAATATAAGAGTTATCAATGTTTTCTTCTTTCAGATCACCTCAGAACTGACCTCTCCACCATCCTCCCCAACCAGGTAAATTATTAACAACTACACGTACACAGCTTGGTGTGGAAAAACAATTCCTTCACATGTAATTCTGGGTACTTTTTGCCTTTATTAGATAGTTGACAGGGAAGATGTGACAGGAAATTAGGTGGGAGAGGGGATGACACACAACAAAGGCCCGTGGCTGGAGTCAAACCAAGGATATTACAATCACATGATCACTGTATCCCAGTAGTAACAGGCCACCGGGCTGCGCCTGACGCCTCTTTTAGTCATAATGCCTTTTCATTATATGATTCCTTTTGTTTTTATTGTTTCTTTTTTTCAGGCCCAATCCATTTGCCCATGTACGACTCAGAAAAACTGTGACCAACGATCGCTCAGCTCCTATTATTGAGTAAGTGGTTGATTCCCACAGCAGCGATCCGGTTTCCTGTTCTCTGTCAGTCCTCTGTCAAGCCTCAGGTTGAGTCCTGGAAGCGGCACATTGGCTCATGTTGACTCTTTTGAATAGTACTTTACTTATATTTTTTTTGCAGTTTAATCAAATACAGATCGTGTTTCATGTGCAGGATTAGAACATTTTAAAATCAAAGTATAAAAGGGTTCATGTGTAAAGCATGTTAAATATGATCACTGTCCATTCACTGTTTAAGTAGTAGTTAACGCGAGAACGTAGGACCACTGTGATATCTGAAAATTCTGTCTGAGTGAAATGTGGGCAGTAAAATAAAATCTAGGCTAGTTTTTATGAAACAGAAGTATGATGTTTGGCTGTACTTATCTTGTATCTGTATCTTGCTCGTTCAGAATAACTAACATTTTTAGGTTGGTCTCAGCCGGTGAAGGAGACCTCTTGTTTCTCTTACTGTTTTACAGTGCAATTTTTTTCTTGACATAACCTTTAATGTAGTTTTTTGTTGTTTTGTGCCATATTCAGAAAACCATTCTTTGTTCAGCTGATTTAGGGACTGGCTCCTAATAGCGGGTTGTTAACTTTCACCTGGACTGTAATGAAGTGTTATGGGAAGAGGACAGGCTCCTACTCTAAAAGTGCTATTACAATATTATATTTTTTAGAGAAGCTGCCAGATAGTTGCATTCTCTTGGTTTCAATGAAGGTGAACTTTTAAATTTATACATGTCTTTTGTATTTTAAAACTTGCTTGTCTGGCTGAGAGAGACTTGGCATATTTTAATGAAATTGGCACACTGAGTTATTTTTGTGCCATTTTTACTTTAAATTTACTGAACAATAGCAATGCTGTGTGTACAAGTCCTTGTCAGTTATATCTTATGTTTATGACATTTAACACAACACATTCTGCTGCTGTGAAGTTACACATTGCTACTTTATGAATGTAGATTTTTGGATTAGTTTAACTCTTTGCCTGACCTCAAAATATAATGTAAAAACACACTCTACCTTAAATACGATCATTCAAATGAGGCTTGTTCATTTCCCAGTGAGTGAAAAAAAAGTTCTTATTTAACACAGAGCAACTCCTACAAAACAAAGAGACAGAAAAGCTCATTAGCTTCACAGACACAAACTGTGACAGTTAATAGTTGAACGATTGGACGGTGTTATTATTGAAAGAGGTGTGTTTTTTAGAAAGTAGCATGCGGATGGTTCAAAGGCTTAAGAGTGACAGATTTGCTTAGTCTTTGGATTTGATATCTTCTTGATTCCTTTTCAGTCCCAAATCTAAAGCTATTCAACATCTAGGCTAGTCCATATTAGTTGTATGTTCACCAGCCAGACTGAGCAGAATCTTTAAGAGAGATGTGAAAGCCGAGACAGACGAGACGGTAGGAGTTTTATGGGGGATATGTATCTTTGAAAGTGATGAAGAAAGCATTCAGGAAGTTGACCAATGTCTGAGCAAGTGTTCATGGTAAACTAGAAATATCCAAAGTAGTATTCTGTAGCTCTGTAGTGGCCTCCAGCAAAGTGGTGAAATTTTGCGTCTATGGAAACTGAAATGCTTGTTTTCCAGTTGTAACTGCCTGGAGTTGCTGTGACATTTTAACACCTTTAAGATTCAAGAGATCACCCACAAGGTGTTGTAGGAAATCATCTCTAACATCGGATATATTGCTTTGAGTAGTATGTCATCATTAGTAAAGGTGACAGAAAAATGATAGAGCTAATGCTTATCCATGCTTGTAAATAGTGCGTAAAACAGTGCGATTGTATGACTTTTATTTGACTTGTTATAATATTTCACTTTGGCAGAACATTTTGACTTTGTAGAAGCTGTAGAAGCGATATAACTCCAATACTGGAAATTGTGAATTAGCTTTCTCTCCTACTCTGACCGAACAGGAAATAAGACCTCTTTCATAATGACACAGTGAAAATATAGAATGACATATTCACCTACTTAGGTTTGAATGTGCTGCGAATATAGATTCATCTAGACTTAAATCTTTGAATAAAACTTACAATGTAATGTGCACTGAGTTTGGTGAAACAGTGAGGTATATGAGAAAACAAATATTTTTGCCTGTAGAGTACTTTAAAAAGTGTAAAAAAATAAAAAGTTGTTGAAATGAGTAATGTAGAAAAATAACATAGTATACAATATGTGCAACATAGAAATATATTTGAAGTGTGAGATATGTTATAAGGAAAATATGGGAAGTTTATTAAAAATATAAATGTTATAAATATCTAACAAGAAATGTATGGCAAAATGAATACACACATTTACAGCAAGTCTACAGGACCTTGTATGTGTGTACAGAAAAGTTTATATGCAGTCTGTGCATTGTCATCCATCATCGTACATAACCTACAGCAGAATGCTAATGTGGAAAAAACATGTTTGTTTTTTGTGGGAACAGGAATTTATCCAAAGTTCAAAACTCTTCTTCCAAAGTGAAATATTGTTTAAACATTGCACACCAACTTTACACAGCTCCTTGTTTCTTTAAAACAAAATGCAGCAATTTAAGCAGACTGTCAGGCTGTTCTCTGAACTGCATCAAAATGAAATCCGGGTGACTGCAGAAGATATTTTATTATGATGATGATGATGAATACTGCTGAGGAAGACATTCTTTACCTGAAATACTGAATATTGACATGTTGTGAAATAAAACTTCTATAAAAGAGACTGTTGCTGTGTACATCTGTATATTTTAAAAACTGAGATTTTTGTTTATGTTTTTAAATGTACACTTACAGCATTAATGCAGCAAGTCATATAATATCCATGGTGTGTGTTTGTGGGGTCTGAAACGCTCAGTACACACATGAACAGACCATTAAAATGCCTACAAAGTGACACAGACATTATAACAGTGAATAATTGTCAGTCCCATATTAAATGGTAGGTCTTAATTTTTAAGGGGTTTAATGAGGCACTGCACCACATATTGTTCTGCCACATTTCTTAGTTATGCAAGTAGAGCCATGCTGGATAAAACAAGGAATTCATTTTCAAACTTAATCGGATTCCAGCTTTGTCATGCTAAGCCTCATCTGAAGGATCAGGGTTGTGTCGAAGCTTGGTTTCAAAACTCTCATGATTGGCTCTTTAAAAATCAAACAGAAATCTCAACCTTGAGTCATGTTTTCTGACAGAAGAATTACATTTGTAGGTGTTTGAGACTTTGGTCTACAAACCCAGCAGCTATCTTTGAGTGGAAAGTCAAAAAAGATTTCATCCAAACTTCTTTAAAAGTGAAGTTTAGGTTATTTTAGGGTTTACTCTAAGAGACAAATAAAAAAAAATTACATTTTAGCTTCATGTTCAAATTCCAACAGCCCAATCCAAATTAACAAAATACTTAAAAGACTGGAGGCGCTAAACTTAAGCCTAGTTCAACTAAGGCAATTAGATGAAGAAAACTGTCTGACATCTTCATGTGGTTTTATAAAGTTATAAAACGTGCATTCCATCCAAATGTATTGAATGTATCCAAACAAAACAATATGGCACATAAGTAGAATTAAATAGACAGTCTTTATTGTGGGACATCGATAAGTGGAACAGCTATGTAGACGGATATGAACAAGAGGAATAGCACAGGTGTCGATTGTGAGAATGTGAAGTTACAGATTTTTAAGCCATTCCAGGTTATTTCCTTTGGGTTCAGATGGATGTGCAGGGACATCAGGCATGTTTCCATCATCTCGCACAGGAACTGCATTAGGAAAAAAAGAGAAGTGTTAATAATTGCCTGAGCATGTACAGCTATTAGTTTGGACAGCTGGAACACTCAGTGTTGTTGCACTTGCATCAGAAATGTGACACTTAAGACAACCTGCTGTAACATGACAACAGTGTTTACCTGGGTAGTTGTATGGCACAGCTGAATTGATCATTCCTGTATACTTTGTGATGGGGCTGATGAATGGAATAGCAACACCTGAGAAAACACAACATTATTTTAACTTAACACTCAAAACATTAACTACACTTGCAGGACATTGTATCTTCAGTGGTCAGTTAACAAAAAGTTACTGGTTAAGGTAAAGTTAAGCTAATTAAATGAGAATAATCACAAGACAACTGATGTGAAGTAAACATATGCCAGTGGAATCTTAGGGGTCCAATATTTGGGATATCGGTTATTCTCTCTTTTCATGTTAAATGTTAAATGTTGATTTGTTGCTATAGTCATAATTAAGTACAGTATTTCTGAAGCAAGTTGTACAATGTTGTGCTCTGTCTCTCACACATTTCTGAGCTAGATTAAATGTAAACGGGGAGTTACTAACCGATCACTCCAATCGCACAGGAGGCCAGGATGACAGGCTCTTTATTCCATGCATTCTTCAGGAAAGCTCCGATTCCTGTAGAAAAACCCCCACAAACCCAGGCAGGTTAGATTCCTCCACAGCAGACTATCAGCCTACGGTTAGCTAACGTTAGCCACCGTTAGCAACACATCCAAGGTCACAATTTTCGTTTTATTTCGAATGGATATCATTGTGTTAAAGTAATTCTGACACAAACTTGACGTAAGTTCGATTATTCTAAGTATTTATTTATGTTATGTGGAGGACGCATTAAAACTACTTTCACCGTTTAGGTGTACAAAAGATGACACAATATTCACATACCCGCCATGTTGTCTGGTGTAGTTGAACCGACCGGATGCTCATGGGAAATGTAGTACCTACTAACCGACGTGTTTTTTCTGCGACGCACGTCGCACATAAACATCAGTTTATCGAGGAGAGTGAGAAAGAAGAGCTGCCCTTGCGTTGCTTTACGTTTGAGTTCAGCCAGCATATGTTATGTTAATACAGGCTCATAGCTAACCTGGCTGTGTAGACCACAAACTCATACTCAGACAGTTTGCAGTGGAGTTTTAAAACCGGGACTCAGGCTGCACTGTTGATAGATTCAGAAATGTAAGTATGGATACATTGATAGCTTGTTGTTTAGTATGATAGTTAGCCACTGATGATACCAGAACCTTATCTAACGATTATTTTCAGTATTAGTCGAATTTACTCAAAACGTCATTTATGTTGATGTCGATCACAAGCTGCATAATCGAAAACGATGACTTCAATTTTCAAACCTCCTGTGTTTTTTGTAAAAGCACAGAAATATGTTCTTTACACTTACATGGCTAAAGCCACTGTTATGGGTAGTGTTTGTCCGTCATAAATATAATGAACTGGTCACATTTTTCTGTCTGTTTTATGTCTTTGCTGCACCAGAGGTATAGTGAACTTCTACCTACACATGCTGCTTGTACCTAAACTGTTGTGTAGAAATGTTTACAGCAACAAAAACAGATGATCTTTTCGCTCTTCCTGTCCAGATGATGGAGGATTTCTCTGGTTTGGCCCTGCCTCCTCTGTTTGGAGGACATATCCTGGAGGCAGAGCTGGAGCCAGGCGGTGTGGAGCTGGGACCTGGAGAGGTAATGTTAATGAACATCGTAATGGTGGTAATAGTAATGTTGATGCAGGTAAGCAGCAACACCTAGCCAGTGCTTGCTGTGCCACTAAAGTAACAAGAAAATATTTTGTCTTTTTACTCACTGTACCAAGTCACTAATATTACCAGTTTTAACACCACATCTTAGCTTCAACACTAAAATAATGTATTTAAATCGGTCTGAGAAGCATTGTGTTTGAAGAAAGAAGCTACAATCACACCCTGAATCGAGCTTCTCAGTTAAATATGCCTTAAACATTATCTATGCATGCAAAGTCAGAATCTTATCTTGAATTTGTGACAGACATTTGTAATTCTATTAGCGTTAAGGAAGGAGGAAGGAATATTTGAATTCAGAGTGTAAAGGTGCGGTCACATCTATGTAGCTTAGTGGGTGAAGAAAGTATCTGCTTATGATTGATTCAACAACTGAAATTTCCTTTTTGTTTTAGCTGTTCCATTTGAAACACAATAGTGAAAGCACTGACACAGAGAGCTGACCACAACACACAAACCACACAAAATTGTTTTTCTGCAGGTGGAGCTGGGCCCAGGAGGCAGTGAGCTGCTTGAGAGCACAGTGCAAGAGGACGAAGACAGAAGAGCTCTAGATAAGAGGAAATATCTGGCTCTGAGTAGGAGGTGTAAGGAAATTGAACAGGTGTGCGTGTGTGTGAGCTTGCATATATGTGCATATGCAGTATGTGGGTTATTTTGCACACACTTCCTCACTGTATTTCAATATGGATTATATTGGGTTTAAAAACATTTAGTGCCTGACTTCTCACATCATATCTAGGTATGGACTTACATATTTTTTTTTTTAAATGTTTAAATCCACATGAGCTCATACTGTCACCATATAATTATTTTTAGACCATGTTTCTGATTATTTTGTTGATGTTATGATATATATCAGTGCATTTGTAATCACCTCATGTGTTATGTGTTATTGTCAGGTCAATCAGAAGATGCTAGGCCGCCTTCACCAAGTACAAAGAATTACACGACGCTTGAAGAAAGAAAGAAGGTATAAAACTTGATTACAATAACTACATTTCTGAACTACATTTCTGAGAAGATTCCCACGCAATGGCTCATCTGAGTGTCCCGTTAATCCTTACAGGTTTCTCATGAAGACTTTAGATGCTCATGGGGATGATTACAGAAATGCCCAGCTCACTATAATGCTTGAGGTGAGAAATAGAAAGATAGGTGGAGATTTGTGGTATATTTAAAAAAAGGAAGAAAATGGACTCTTGAGTTGTTAAAAAATGAGATGTCGCTGGTCGTCTCTGACATCACTCCATGTGTACATTTCCATATGCCAACAGCCGCACAACATTTACATCCACATGCATTGGCATGAAAATGATTGATATGAACTAACTATTAGTTTTATCCCCATATACACGAATATTCAGTTGGCACAGTGACAATAGATTTACCAAATAGATTGACCTGACATCACCTGATGACCTGAGAGACCTGTGCGGTAGTAGCCCCTACTCACCACTACTACTACTAGTTACCACTACAATCCAAGCCTTACAAAACTATATTAATGATTTTTTTACTATAGCAATTAACCATTACCAGATGAAGCTCTGAAGAAGTCCCTAGGCCAAATTAGCTATTGACTGTGCAAAATATAGACTAAAATAATTATGATCTCAGAACTAAATTGATCTAAGATTACCATAAAATTAGCTAATAAGGCAGGACCCACCTTGTAAGTGGTGAAAATTCCCTATCAAATTCAAAATAAATCACATTGATTGAAACAAATTGAAACAAATTGACCATGGGTCAAGGTCTGTTACCCACTTTGCCTGACTGCTAATCCAACCTTATAATTACTGTGAACTAGCCTGTCCGCCTCTTTATTTGATGCACCATAATAAATAAATGTGCTCAAGCTCGTTATGTACAGCTAAATTTTTTGCCTGTTGTTTCAGGATGAGCCTGGAGCCCATTTAGATGCTGCTGCCGGAGGGGAGGATGAGCGTCTCAATGGCCTGTCTGGTTCCACATCGTCTGCAGTGTTGCATCATGCTGCTGGACCAAAGAGGAGAAGGCATCGAATTCCAAGGCAAGAAAAGGATAAAGACCCACAGGTAGGTGAAAGACTCTGCCAGACTGCTGTTGTCCATGCAAATGTGTTTATAACATATATATATATATATATATACATAAATGTTATACGTTTTTTTATGTTTATGTGTGATTTGGATGAACATATAGCTGTGGATTCATGAATGGGTGGTTTAATAAGTCTCATTAAGGTGAACATTCCGATATCTGACAATATAGAATAATAGATTTTATGTTAACTGATTTTCTGCTTTTTTACCCAGACTGAACCAGACATGTCAGTGTTGGCAGACACACAGTTTGGAGAAATGCCCAGCCCAACCTCTCTGTCTCACTGATCATTGCACTGCCCTGGATGCGATGATAACAAAGGAGCACCCAGTGTCTTTAATTGTTCAGTAGATACTGTAGGCTGCCTCTGTTAAGCCAGGTTTTGCACTGTTTGTAGTTTTACTTGAATATTGTCAACAGACTTTAGTTCATGTAAGGTAAAATTAAATGTTAATTACCTAGTACATATATACCTGTATTTTGTACATATTATTTTCTGTATTCATGGTTTGTAACAAGATTTGATGACATCACATAATTATGACCAATGGCAAATTGTGCACACTGTCGTGGGCAGCTTTGTTTGGTAAAGATCTGGCAACCCAGACACATTTAAATTAGGGCAGAAAACGTAATGGCTTCCATAATACATTGTTTATATTATTGATGATTTCATGGTTCATGATTTTACCTCAGTAAGCAGAGTCATTATCAGTATTAAAGTATTACAAACTGCTATTTGGTTATTAGGCTGTACTATGAAATGTTTGTTTTTATTCTTAAGTTTTAAAGTTATACATTTTCTTTACTTTTTATGGTTTTAGAAGTGTTCAGCAAAGATTGGTGTGTGGATTTTTATTATGTTTGCTGATGTGGACCAGAACCAGACAAAGATTTTACTACTTTTATTCATGTTCACAGCTGAATCAACAGTTTCAACTTTAATTACTGATGGCAAAGTTGGTCATGTGAGATTTTATCATGTACAGTACAATATAGTAGTTCAAGTTTCAGTTTGAGGTAGAAATGAAAATCAGTGTTTGTAAATAGAGTTTCTTTTATTTGCCAAAAAAAAAAAAATCTTAAATCAAAGTTTGCTTATTATTTTTTTTTGAGCTTTTAGCCTCATCTCACAGTCTTCTGCAGAGGGTGGAGTTAGCTCAGTTGTCATGGAGATCAGTTTCTTACTCTTGTTACCATGAATGATCGAATATCTATCTAAAGTAAGTAAGTAATCTATAGCAATATCCATATAGTGACTTTAGGAATTAAAGGTTAACTACATAGAAATGTTGCACAAAATCAGTATTGTAAATGTGTGACTTCAGATGCAGCTTTGGTTTTGTGTCAATCAAAATTCATCGCACCGCTGAGCCAATGACTGGTCCCCATTCCAGCGGATGCGTCTCATTGACAGGCGTGAGTTCTGCCCAATCAGATCTCGAAGATTGGATTTAGGGCGGGCTCTGAACGCGGAGGTGGGATTTTAGCTACCGTCCATCTTCAACTACATTACAGTGAGCGAGCTTGTCGAAAAGAAAACACAATTTGGAAGTAAAGAAGACTTTCTGGAATTAGTTCTGGCTGTATTTGAAAAAAGACAAACGAAAGTCCATACCCTAGGTAAATGTCGTAATCAAGTATAAATCTAGATGCTCGGGTTGACCCAGTTTCCCTTTTTCCTAAATTTGGCTAGCTAAGCTGCTAGCTAGCATTTTATACATTAGCTAGCCAGACAGTTAGCCACATTAGCTAGCAGGTTAACGATTTGAACGGATTCTGATATATTGTGACTTTCACAACGTAAAACCACCATATAAAAGCTATACTGGACCCCAAAATAATGATGCATGAATATGAATTCCAACCATCAACATGCTCCGTTGTACTTGTTTTGATACGGGCTAGTTAGTAATCGAGCGAGGTGCACGAGCTAAGCAACTGGCTCGTCTTAATGTTAGCTCAGTAACGTTAGCTGGCTAGGTGGCTAATTTTAGCTGACAATCATGTCAGTTATATCGGTAACATTAGCAAGATCAGCTGCGGTCACGGAAATTTAACGATAGACAAACGGTCACACGGAATTGTGGCTGAAAATGTCTTTAAATCCTGATATTATTTGTGCAGCTAACGGTAACCGACCAGCTAGCTGGAGTCAACGTCAGTTCCCCTCTCTAGATGCCGATGTACTGATGGCTCTGTTGAAGGGATTTGTATGTTGTTGAATTATCTTTGATACACGTCTTGTTTTCTTTACACAGCTAACTTTGTGACAGACGGAATGTGGACATTGTCGTAGTCAGAGCCATGGCTGACAAGAGAAAACTTCAAGGTAAGACTGTTGGTGAAACTGTCAGTAATGTTGCACAAGATCCATCCCACTGGCATCTTGCACACAGACTCAGACTGACTTCATCTACTAGTGCGTTAGTTTGTTTATTTCTTTAACAAGTTGTGAAGGACTTGGTTTTGCACAGATTTATATACAGTGGTGTTGGACCACATCTTTTATCTTCACAGGTGAGATCGATAGATGTTTGAAAAAAGTAGCTGAAGGCGTAGAACAGTTTGAAGATATCTGGCAAAAGGTAAAATACGTTCACATCTTGAATTTGTCAAAGCTGTATTTCAAAAACCATCGGTGGCAAAACTTATAATATCTCATTTGTTTGCATACATTTTAGCTCCACAATGCAGCCAATGCAAATCAGAAGGAAAAATATGAGGCTGACCTCAAGAAAGAGATTAAAAAACTACAGGTAAGTTAACAAACACATTTTGATTTTATTATTATTATTATATTTATCTACACTCTTGATCAACAGTGTGCTTATCTGAAGTGGGAAATATGTTTTAATATTTTCATCGCCTGTGCTCTTCCCAGCGATTGAGAGACCAGATAAAAACATGGGTGGCCTCAAACGAGATCAAAGACAAAAGGCAGCTAGTCGAGAACCGCAAACTTATAGAGACGGTATGGCTCTTTATTGTCTCCTTTTTCCTTTTAAATAATTTTTTCGAGGTGGTGCAAAGTATAAATTCATGATGTCTTTGCATCAGCACGTGTAACTAAATAAGGCTTATGTGATTTTTCTTGCCTTAGCAAATGGAGCGATTTAAGGTGGTGGAACGTGAAACAAAAACAAAAGCATACTCTAAAGAAGGCTTGGGGCTCGCTCAGAAAGTGGATCCAGCTCAGAGGGAAAAGGAGGAAACGGGACAGTGGCTAACAGTAATACACCATCGATGTTTTTATTGCCTAAAGATATTTTATGCCAAAAGCAAAGGAGAAGCACACAACTTTAGAATGAAAACAAAACAAATTAAATTAGTGAAGGAATTAGTTAAATAAACTATTAAGAACTTATCAATTGAGTCTTATTAAGGCCTATAATTAAGAATCTGTTTTAGGATGAAAATTTGAATAAATCTATTAACAGCCTTTTTCTGATCTTTCCCTCACCTGCAGAATACGATAGACACTCTAAATATGCAGGTGGATCAGTTTGAAAGTGAGGTGGAATCTCTTTCAGTACAGACGAGAAAGAAGAAGGGTGATAAAGAGGTAAGTTCCCCCATCTCTTCCTTTTCAAGGATTTTGTATTTTTTGTCACTTATAAAAATCGTTTTCCCCTCCAATATCCAGTGTATTGTAGTGTCATAAAACTTCTGCTAATATATTTTTCATAAACCTCATATTTGTCTTCTTTCTGTCATGTAGAAGCAAGACCGTATTGAAGAGCTCAAGCGGTTGATTGAGAGGCATAGATTCCACATTCGTATGTTGGAGACCATTTTACGAATGCTGGACAATGACTCTGTGCCAGTGGATGCAATCCAGAAGATCAAGGATGATGTTGAATACTACATTGATTCGTCCCAAGACCCAGACTTTGAGGAGAACGAATTCCTGTATGATGACTTAGACCTGGAAGACATCCGTGAGTACAGCACTGTGGAGTGTTAAGATGGTGTTATGATATAATGACATTTGACACTTGTTTCTGTCTCATCTTTTACTTGTAGCTGCAGCATTAGTTGCAACTTCTCCGTCAGGTCAGGGAAATGTGGAAGATGAGATGTATCTCCACTCCAGCAGCACTCCCACTTCCACCACCTCCTCTTCACCCATCCCTCCATCCCCGGCCACTTGCACTGCTGTAAGTTCTTGTCTTTGTTTCATAAAATGTTAAAGGAATGGTGGGTAGAAATCATAAATTTTGCACATATTCCTTCTCTTAAGTTTGCATTAATATAACCCTTCTACAAGCCCCATTGTGTTGTAATCCACTGGCTAGTTTGCTGCATCAACGTTTCAGAAGTGGAATGTCATATCAAGGTATCTCCTCCTATAGGAGAACTCAGAGGACGATAAGAAAAGGGGACGGTCGACAGACAGTGAAGTTAGTCAGGTGAGAGGTTCTCATCTGTGCTGTGTCAGTAGATGAAAAGTTTAGTGAAGCGCTCTTCACCCTTGGTCCTGAAGAGTTACGGTGGCTGAAGGGTCTTGGCCTCTCAGGCACTGAAATGGAATAAGTTTCTCTGTGGGACCATGGTTGGAGACTTCTGATTTAGTTTGTACCATCTCCTGCATATATGGGCCTCCATAGTTTACAGTAAACTTTGCTCCTAATGCAATTTGTACAACCTTAGTTGACTTCTGCACAGTTTTTGTCTGACATGCCTCTCCCTGGCGCTATGTCATTTTCAGTCACCTGTGAAGAATGGCACCCCATCCTTGCTATCTTCTTTCTCTTCCTCCACCACCTCTGGGTCCTCCTCATCCTCCTCCCTTGTGTCCATGGCGAGTGTTGTCGGAGGCATTCCTCCAGTCCCCACGAGCAGCAGTCTAATAGGAAGCTTCAGCAGTGCGGTGCAGCAACATCAACATCAACCTGCACAACAGCAGCAACAACCTCAGCCACCAAACCAACCGCAGCAACAACAGCAGCAGCCAACTCAGACAAAACCTTCTGTCCCCTCAAACAACACCCCCAGCCCACCCAGCAACCCCCTACTCCCAGCCTCCACTGCCCCCTCTCTACTTACACCCAGCACACCCAGTTTATCAGTTCCCAACTCTCAGTCTCAGCCCACATCCGGGCCCACCCCAGCATCCAGTTTGGGAATCGGGCTAGGGCTGGGATTGAGCAAAGGTGGCATGACAGGGACCAGCAGTGCCAACCAAATGCCTGGTTTAGGGCTGGGTGGCCACCCCACACCTCTAAACACAATGGCAGGGCTCCTTTCGGGTTCCACACCTGCCCCTTACGCTCAGGCAGCAGCATCAGGAGGCTTGGGTCTGAGCAGCACCACCCAGTCCAGCATTTCAGTAGAGAGCAGCACTTCCATTCCCACCTCTGGCTCCAGTGGAGTCACTACCAACGGGGCGGGGACAGGGCTTGGTTTACTCGGTTCCAGTCCGGCTCACAGCTCTCTGAGTGGGAGTATTCTGGGTCTGGTTCCTGGCCAAAGTGTGGCCCCTGGTGCCTCACAGGTGCCCCCAAGTTCTGTCAGCACTACCTCCAGTGTAGTTGGCATGATGGGAGGAAATGGAGGGAACGTCGGCGTGGTTGGAGGAGTAGGGGTGAATGCTGCTCCTGCTAGACCACCAAGTGGACTCAAGCAAAATGGAAGCACAAGTATGTTAACTTGTTAAGATCGGGATTATGTGCCTACTTACTTATCTGTTAAAGTCAACATTGTCTTCTCTTTATAAAGAGTTTTTTTTCCAGTTCTTCCTGTCGTCTGTCCGCAGGTTACAGTGCTGTAGTAGCAGAGAGCTCCACAGAATCAGCTCTAAGCACACCGAGCCAGTCGCAAAGCAGCCAACCCTCATCTCTCAGTTCCTCAACCAGTCAGCCGTAAGTTATTTAATGTCTGTCTCCTGAAACTTGAGGTTTCTTCTTGTTCTTTTATGACAGAACTTAACTTTGTCTTACTGTTGTTTCCACTATACCTGGTGCAGGATGGACAATGGTCCCAGTTTAATCAGCTCCATTACCCTGCCTCCCAGCTCTCCGTCCCCCTCATTCTCAGACAGCACACCTGGAGGAGGGAGTCTTCTCAATGGGCCCCACTCCTACACACAGGCCTCTGAGGGCCTCAAGGTGAACCGAGCTAGCAAGGTTGAGTTATGACATGTCGACTAACTTAGTCATAGGCTTGTGTCAGTCACCTAATTATCTAATCGAGTAACCAGAATTTGCAGTGAGAACCAGTTAGATTACACTCAGGTGTAGCAGCGGCTTCTTGAGCTTACTGCACCAAGAGATTGTCTGAGAAAACAAAACTTGAGATTATGAGAAACCTCAGCCACATTTATACCAAACAAAGAAGCCTGCATGTACCTAATGGCACACTTAGACAGAAATTATGTGATGTGAAGATTTTTTTGGTTTACTAAAGAACATATCCAAAAAAGACAGCATTGGACAGTGTAAAATCTAAAGCCTAAGGCAGCCTGCAAGCATACATTAACTGTGATAGAAAATGCTTTGACTGTTTTGGAACACATTACTTAGTGTACCCAGTGCAGGTCACTGTTCATAACCATGGCTGCATAAAGACATCTCTGAGCGTTTTAGTTTGTTGCAGGTCCATGTAGCAGTTGTAATAATAGTTTGTTTTCGTAATTCATTTTCCTGCACTGGTATTCCTTTTCAACATAATTATACTTAATATAATGTTGTTTCCCTCCCCAGGCTCCTGAGCCTCTCAGTTCTCTGAAGGCGATGGCTGAGAGAGCAGCACTGGGATCAAGCCTAGATGGAGAGATTCCCAACCTGCACCTGACAGACAGAGGTCGGAATGGTCAGGCATTATTTCTACATGAATTTACTGAAGAATTGTCAGCTATTTATTTCACAGTGTAAACCTCCTATCACTGTATGCTGAGCACGTGCCAGCTACTGAAAACGAAGTGTATTTACTCCAAAGCAACTTGTAACAACTGTAGTAGTAGATGATGCTATAACTGCAAACGTTACAAGCAGCTCATAGTGAGTAGGGTGAAAACACGCTATAATGTTGAATTATTAACCAGTTAGTCAACTGACAGAAAATTGATTTCAACTTTTTCAGTAAGTTTTTCACTAAACAGCTGGTTGCATCTCTCACTGTCATATCATTGTTTTGCTTTTTCTGTTTTTGGTTGAACTTTTATTATTGTTTTATACTTTTTCTGGACTAAATTATTCATCAGTTTCTTCGCTACACTTAGTCAAATGCTCAGGTGTTGCAAATCTTTGCAAGTAGAAAAGTGCTCCGTAGAAGAAGTCAGAGCATAAAAGATTTACTTTATCAAGAAAGAAAAGACATTGAGATATTGGGAAATTAGTATGAAGTGGAGCTGTGGTCTATATTTGTGTAACTGACACAGTTCTTCACTTTTTCTTCATCCTGTAGACATCTTCTCTGGTTCATCTGCGGCACCCGGCACACCTGCCGCCCCTCAGCCGTCCGTGTCGGAAGTCAGCATCCCCCCATCGCTT
Source organism: Seriola lalandi dorsalis (assembly GCF_002814215.2). Taxonomy (NCBI): domain Eukaryota; kingdom Metazoa; phylum Chordata; class Actinopteri; order Carangiformes; family Carangidae; genus Seriola; species Seriola lalandi. The sequence goes on along the minus strand of NW_019524483.1, from coordinate 8,940 downwards.
GGGGTCTGTCCACTGGGCCCCACCCCTCTCCCCAAAGACCAGCTCTATCAGCAGGCCATGCAAGAGTCCGCCTGGACACATATGCCACACCCCTCAGACTCTGAGAGGATCAGGTAAAGCCATCACAGTTTTTACACCCATTTATAACGCATCTTACATGGTTTTATGACTTAGGACAGATACAGACACAAACACTTGTTTATTGGCTTGAAATCAGTTTTACAATAATTTCACAAATTCATTTTAACAATTTATTAATGACAGTAAATTGATGATTAGTTAATAATATACTTTTAATCCTGGTATAAAGACTTTATTTTTTGCTGTTTCATGAAAAACTGAAATTCTCTATTACATGATCTACACAAAATTAAGTCTGATATTTTATATTTTTCTTGTCATCAAATCACACAAAAAGACCAAAACCAGCTATTAATTCATTATATTACCAAGCATTGTAAGTGTAGCAAAAGCCTGATCTAGTTCATTCCACATCAATGAGGTACACTGTTGCATGAGTGACATGCTTTGTAATTATGAACAGACATAGTAGTATATTTATAGTCAGTCCCACACACACACACACACACACACACACACACACACACCATCCTGTTGCTGTAAATTCTTACTAGCACACCAAATCTGTGGCTGAAAATAGCCTTCAACAAGCACACAACTTACACCTGTTAGAGTATCAATTGCTAAGAAATTGCCATGATCTATTGTATGTGGATTTGTAAATGTTCATGCTTCTGTCCTACAGACAATACCTGATGAGGAACCCGTGTCCCACCTTGCCATTCCATCATCAGATACCACCGCACCACTCTGATTCCATAGAGTTCTACCAGAGACTGTCCACAGAAACTCTCTTTTTCATCTTCTACTACCTGGAGGTAACCATGCACTCAGTCAACTCCCCCACTCCATATTTACTCCCAGTAAACCTTTCAGTCCCCCCCCCCCTTCTGCCATTTCTCTCTTCTTCATGATGTATTTAAGTCATGGTTGTAAGCTTAATGGTTTCTCTGACCTCCTTCTCTCAGGGCACCAAGGCTCAGTATCTGTCTGCCAAGGCTCTGAAGAAACAGTCATGGAGGTTTCACACCAAGTACATGATGTGGTTCCAGAGGCACGAGGAGCCCAAGACTATCACTGACGAGTTTGAACAGGTGCAGCTTTACCACAGTTCATTTCCATAGTACCTGAAGATAGTCTGTTTGTTGTATTCCGTTTTGGATTATTAATGATTGCTCTCTCCGCTCTGCTGTTCCTCCAGGGCACTTACATTTACTTTGACTATGAGAAATGGGGCCAGAGGAAGAAGGAGGGGTTCACCTTTGAGTATAGGTACCTTGAAGACCGAGACCTGCAGTGACAGAGGGAGGGATGCGAAAGGACAGAGAGAGACAAAACGTGCTGCTGTTGACATTCCGAGACTGAACTCCAAACTGTGGATAGAGATTGTGATGTGTAGTAGAAACCCTCTCCTGCAATGGAGACTGGTGTCTGTATAGGCTGCATCTCAACGGGAAGCCCTTGCTCCTCATGTAGCACTTTGCTTTTGACAAAAATGCCCCATGGGCCTGATCAGATGCATTGTGCTGCATGAGCTGGGAGGGTTCTCATTAGAGATCTGCGTTTGTGCCTGTCTGTGTGCACACTCAGTATGTGGCATTAGGAAAGCCTACCCCATGCATGTTTCTCATGTTTTTTTCTTTTTCCGTTTCAACAAGATTCTCTGTACCACCTACCCAACATGAGCCTGGAAGCCTTTGACTTGACACAAAACAAACCTTGGATTTGATTGTTAAGTAAACTGCCCATCTTGTATTTACTGTAATTTGGTGGTTTAGAATGGGGGACGTACAGTGGACATTTAGTCATGGTGTGTAGGAACGGCTTCTTTTAAGACCCTACGATGCCTGTTGAATATGGTCACTATTAGAGATAGTGAGCGGTTATCAATAGTTTTATTGATATTGTCTTGGTCGATTTAAAACGCTGATTGAGAGTGACCACAGGGCCTCTCCCTGTGACAGGGAAAGAGTCCTTATTGGACATGGATTAAATTGCTATGCAATTGAACTGGTCTCTGACTCCCTCTCTTTACAAATAAAATGGTTTTTAAGTTAACCTGTCAAAGAAAATGCATTATTATGGCGCATTCATGTTTGTGACAAATTAATAAATCTGTAAAATAAATCTTTAAAATAGGGTTTGAGACATTAATCTACTTGATGTTTGATTCTTACACCATTGAGGAATTGTCATCATTCTCAATGCAAAATGCCACGCTGAGCGTAGTGAATGTACCTGTATCCAAATCACCTCTTAATTACTCTTTAGATAATAAATCTGAGTTTGGTTTGAGTCAACTTCCCACCTTTTAGTTAAGGTTTTATTCTATTCTGTTGATGTTACTTCATCCTAAAATCCACTGTGTTCAATTTACCACCTGATATTTTAAGTGAAAACCCTATACAGTGAATGTGCACTGACAAATTGTTTACATGTAGAGTGAAAACAGAAATCCTAAAATTCTGGTGGTAGATTTAACTCATGGGTCAAGTAGAACGTATCTCGTCTACCGTGGTTGTTCATGTGCTACCCTGAAGAACAATAAGATTTAATCTGGTCCTGGATCTGGTGTGGGACAGATCCCACTTTTTCTTGGCAGTTTGAATGGGGAGAGTGTTTAACTGAAGATTTTTCCATTTAAGCAACCATGAAAACTTAAGATCTGTACTGCAGTTAAAATTTTATGTTGTGTGTGATTAGTTTTCAGGCTTTTTGGGGGGGGAGGGAAAGGGGGGATGATGATGTGAAAAAAGGAAAATACAGCAAAGTTATGAGAGATTTGCCTTTTATAGATTCTATTTTTTGGGGCTTATAAGGTTTTCAGGAAGGGAAGGTCAGTTAAGAAATTGCTAAAATGTGAATTTCAAGACATATTTACAGTTTTTCTCATCACAGTTCTGCATGGGAGATGTCATAAAACGGGGTTATAACAGGATTGTACAATTTCAATAAATACTTTTAAGAAATTACAAGTCAGTGTGTGGTGTAAAGTCCTGTCATTCCTACAGGGAATATGGATTCATTCGCTTTGAAGCTGTTCGGTAGTTTTTATTTATTGAAGGCTAAAACTCAGATAAATGTAGGCCTAGTGAAGTAAAAAGACTTCACAGGGAATACAGAAGGATAGGTAACTATCCAATTGCCAATTAACGTTTTTCCATGTTGTTAAATTAGGCATTGAACACAGAAATAAAAACATTTAAATCGATGTGGCACCGCCAGACGCCACTGCCACACATGCCCATACCTATGGCACACAGCTGCATCTGGAGACTGCGCGTACTCTCATGCCAGAAGCCGCCATTACGGTTCACTCTGAGATTTTTTTAAATGTTATTTTTTATTTATTGTAAGTTGATGATTGCATTTTACAATTGTTGTACCTGGAGAGGAGGCACAAATTCTCAGAGACCGGTGTGGCTGGACTGCACAGAAGCCGGCAGCCCTGTTGAGATTGATCAGGCTGTATTATAATTCCTTGTTTGCTATCTGCAATGACGGTGATTGTTGCTTACTGCTTATAACTATTAGCCTATACGCCTACTATTTACAAAATCAAGATAAAGACATCTCGTGTGTTTTATTGTAATACTTTCTAAGCTTCAAGAAACATCTAAAACATGTATTTAACATGTTCCTACCAATATTTTGGGAGGACAGAATTTTCCATACCAATATTTGAGTGACCTCGTTCACATTAGTGAAGTCAGATCATTCACATGTGCACTCCCTGAGTCTACATCTCCAACACAACCGATTTAGGCATGCTAGCATTTGATTGCCTAAAAGGGCGGGGTAATATCCAAAGGCTCACATCACGTGAGAATATCACAGTGGTGCCTTACGTCACCAGAAAAATGCCAACTGATTGACTGTTATTTAACCATGTCAACTAGCGTTAACTAGAAAGCTAACCCTGTCTTCTGCGGGCTAGCAGTCAGGTTGCTAGCACGATACTATAACATTTTTATGCCTACTATACTATGACATTTTTATTAATTTCATGCCTTATTGTACTATGGCTTTTTTTATTACTTTTTATGCCATATTATACTTTGACATTTTCATGACTTTTTATGCCTTACATTATGATCATGTTTTTATAACATTTTATTCCTTTACTAAGACATTTTTATGCCTTTTTATTATGATCATGTTTTTATGACTTTTTATTCCTTATTTTACCTTTTCATGCCTTTTTATGCCTTACTATTTTAAGACTTTTTAAAATAACTTTTTATGCCTTATTTTACTTTGACTTTTCATGACTTTTTATACCTTATTATACTATGACAATTTTATATTTTGTGCCTTACTATACTATGACTTTTTTTCATCAATTTTCATCAATTTTTATTGATTGTTTTTTTAATGAAATTTTATTCATTACCATACTATGACATTTTTATGATTTTTTTATGCCTTGCTATACTATGATGTTTTTATGCCTTAACATACGATGACTTCTTAAATGACCTTTAATGCCTTACTATACTATGACTTTTTTCATCAATCTTTATGCATTACATTATGATGATGTTTTTATGAAATTTTATTCCTTATTATACTATGATGTTTTTATTACTTTTTATGCCTTGCTTTACTGTGACATTTTTATGCCTTAACATATTATGACTTTTTTTAATGACCTTTAATGCCTTACTACTTCCATTCATCCATTTTCTTCCGCTTATCCTCTAGTAGGGTCGCGGGGGGGCTGGAGCCTATCCCAGCATCTTGTCGGGCGAGAGGTGGGGTACACCCTGGACAGATCGCCAGTCCATGGCAGGGCAAACACATAGAGACAGACAACCATTCACACTCACAGCCACACCTATGGTCAATCTAGAGTATCCAATTAGCCTAGTCCCCATTTGCATGTCTTTGGACTGTGGGAGGAAGCCACACAGGCACGGGGAGAACATGCAAACTCCACACAGAAAGATCCTGCGTCCGAGCCGGGACTCGAACCCGGAACCTTCTTGCTGTGAGGCGACAGCGCTAATCACTGCACCACCGTGCAGCTATTCTATGACTTTTTTTTTTTTTTTTTTCCATCAATTTTTATGCCTTACTATATTATGACAATTTTATGATTTTTTTATGCCTTACTATACTGTGACATTTTTATGCCTTAACATTCTATGACTTTTTTCATAAATATTTATGCCTTAATATACTATGACTTTTTTTAATGACCTTTTATGCCTTACAATACTACGACAACTTTATGTTTGTTTTAACATACTATGACTTTTTCTTATCAATTTTTATGCTTTACCATACTATGTCGTTTTCATGACTTTTTATTCCTTACTATACTGTGACATTTTTATGCCTTAACATGCTATGACTTTTTTTCATCAATTTTTATGCATTACTATAATATGGCAATTTTATGATTTTTTTATGCCTTGCTATACTATGATGTTTTTATGCCTTAACCTACTGTGACTTCTTTAATTACCTTTAATGCCTTATTATACTATGACTTTTTTCATCAATTTTTATGCCTTACAAATGATCATGTTTTTATGAAATTTTATTACTTACTATACTGTGACATTTTTATTCCTTAACATACTATGACTTTTTTTAATGACCTTTAATACTTTACTATACTATGACTTTTTTTCATCAATTTTTATGCATTACACTATGATCATGTTTTTATGAAATTGTATTCCTTATTATACTATGATGTTATGCCTTACTATGCTGTGACATTTTTATGCCTTAATATAGTATGACTTTTTTAATTACCTTTTAAGCCTTACTATACTATGACAATTTTATGCCTTATTATAGTATGACATTTTTATGATTTATTATGCCTTACTATACTGTGACATTTTAATGCCTTTTTATGCCTTAGCATACTATGACTTTTTATGCCTTACAATACTATGACTTTTTTTTCATCAATTTTTATACCTTACTATAATGTGACATTTTTTTACCTTACTATAATATGACGTTTTTATGATTTATTATGCCTTACTATAATGTGAAATTTTTATGCCTTTTTATGCCTTAATATACTATGACTTTTTTTTCATAAATTTTTATGCCTTACTATACTATGTCGTTTGCATTACTTTTTATGACTTACACTATGATCATATTTTATGATTTTTTATGCCTGTGACATTTTTATGCCTTAACATACTATGACTATTTTAATGACATATAATGCCTTACTATACTATGACTTTTTTTCATGAATTTTTATGCCTCAATATACTGTGACTTTTTTTTAATGACCTTTTATGCCTTACTATACTATGATATTTTTATGCCTTTTTACGCCTTAATATATTATGACTTTTTTTCATCACTTTTTATAACTTACTATACTGTGACATTTTTTATATTTTATGCCTTACTATACTCTGAAACTTTTATGCCTTTTTATGCTTTAATATACTATACCTTTTATGACTTACTATACTATGATAATTTTATGATTTTTTATGCCCTACTATACTATGATTTTTTTCATGATTTTTATACCTTACTATAGTATGACTTTTTTATGACTTCTAATACCTTACTATACTGTGACATTTTTATGCCTTACTATAGAATGATGTTTTCATGCTTTTTTATGCCTTACACTATGATCATGTTTTTATGACATTTTATTCCTTACTATACTATGACGTTTTCATGATTCATTATGCCTTACTATACTGTGACATTTTTATGCCTTAATATACTATGACTTTTTTTCATCAATTTTTATGCCTTTTTTATACACTATAATGTTTTATGACATTTTTATGATTTTTTGTGCCTTATGTTGAGTCCAGATCCATATATAACCAAACAGGACTCGCGCATTTGTTTGATGAAGTATGCAGGACAACAGATAAAGTTCAACACGTCTAATTTATTAAAAGTATAGTCAAGCATATAAGTATACTATACTGTGACATTTTTATACCTAAATCTATGATCATGTTTTTATGACATTTTATTCCTCACTATACTTTGACGTTTTAATTATTCATTATGCCTTACTATACTGTGAAATTTTTATGCCTTAACATACTATGACTTTTTTTAAATCAATTTTTATGCCTTACCATACTATGTCTTTTTCATGAATTTTTATTCCTTACTGTACTATGACTTTTTATGATTTTTTTATGCCTTACTATACTGTGACATTTTTATTACTTAATATACTTTGTAATAGTATAGTAACGACAAAATATAGCAAGGTATAAAAAGTCATAAAAACCATATGGTATAGTAAGGCATGAAATGTCATAAAAACGACAAAGTATAGTAAGGCATGAAAAGCCAAAAAAACATCATAGTACAGTAAGGCATGAAAACACGTGAAAACATAATAGTATAGTATGGCATAAAAAGTGAAAAAAACATCACAGTATAATAAGGCATAAAAAGTCATAGTAAAGTGAGGAAAGAAAAGCCACAAAAATGTAATATCATAGTAAGGCATAAAAAGTCATAAAAATGTCATAGTATAGTAAGGCATAAAAATGTCATAGTATAGTAAGGTATAACAACGTCATAGTATAGTAAGGCATACAAACGACACAGTATAGTAAGTCATAAAAAGTCATGAAAAACTCATAGTTTAGTAAGGCATGAAAAGTCATAGTATAGTATAGTAAGGCATGAAAGTTATTATATAGTAAGGCAAAAAAAGTCATAGTATAATAAGGCATAAAAAGTCATGAAAAAGTCATAGTATAATAAGGCATGAAAAGTCATAGTATAGTAAGGCATAAAAAGTCATGAAAAAGTCATGGTATAGTAAGGAATAAAAAGTCATAGTATAATAAAAGCAAAAAAGTAATTGTTTAAGGCATAAAAAGTCATGACAAAGTCATAGTATAGTAAGGCATGAAAAGTCATAGTATAGTAAGGCATAAAAAGTCATGAAAAAGTCATGGTATAATAAGGCATAAACAGTCATGAGAAAAGTCATAGTATAGTAAGGCATGAAAAGTCATAGTATAGTAAGGCATAAAAAGTCATAAAAACATCATAGTATAGTAAGGCATAAAAAGTCATGAAAAAGTCATAGTATAGTAAGGCGTGAAAAGTCATGAAAAAGTCATAGTATAATAAGGCATAAAAAGTCATGAAAAAGTCATAGTATAGTAAGGCATGAAAAGTCATAGTATAGTAAGGCATAAAAAGTCATGAAAAAGTCATAGTATAATAAGTCATAAAAAGTCATGAAAAAGTCATAGTATAGTAAGGCATGAAAAGTCATAGTATAGTAAGGCATGAAAAGTCATGAAAAAGTCATAGTATAGTAAGGCTTGAAAAGTCATGAAAAAGTCATAGTATAATAAGGCACAAAAAGTCATAAAAAAGTCATAGTATAGTAAGGCATAGGGTATCATAGTATAGTAAGGCATAAAAAGTCATGAAAAAGTCATAGTATAGTAAGGCATAAAAAGTCATAGTATAGTAAGGCATGAAAAGTCATAAAAAGTCATAGTATAGTAAGGCATTAAAAGTCATATAAAAACGTCATAGTATAGTAAGGCATAAAAAGTCATAAAAATGTCATAGTAGAGTAGGGCATAAAAACGACATAGTATAGTAAGGCATTAAAAGTCATAAAAACGTCATAGTATAGTAGGGCATAAAAAGTGCTAAAAATGTCATAGTACATTGTATGGCATGAAACTCTTGAATCCGACATAATATAGTAAAGTATAAAAAGTCAGAAAAATGTCATAGTATAGTAAGGCATTAAAAGTCATGAAAAAGTCATAGTATAGTAAGGCATGAAAAGTCATAGTATAGTAAGGCATAAAAAGTCATGAAAAAGTCATAGTATAATAAGTCATAAAAAGTCATGAAAAA
>NW_019524482.1:8223-8655 GCF_002814215.2 Seriola lalandi dorsalis | reverse complement strand
CAAATTTATTGATGTGGAATGTGAGTCAAAGGAAGGAGCTTATTGAAAAATATAACATGTTGTATATGAATCTCAATTTTTTGTTTTTAGTCCCTTGAAAAGTCTTTCTGAAAACAAATGCTTTGAGATGTTTCAGCAGTTTTGATGGAGATGTTTTGCTCACTATTGGCAACGTTGGGCTGATTTTATAATTAACCTGTGTAAAATCACCTCCTCCAGATGCGCAAAAGCTTCTCTCTGTGTCAGTGAGTCCCTCTGGTGAGATAGTGGAGGGCAGTTCAGTGAATCTGACCTGTAGCAGTGATGCTAACCCAGCAGCTAATTACACCTGGTACAAGGAGAATGAAGACTCACCAAAAGCTTCAGGACAGATCTTCACCATCACTGACCTCAGACCTGAACACAGTGGGAATTATTACTGTGAAGCCCAGA
>NW_019524482.1:6124-6756 GCF_002814215.2 Seriola lalandi dorsalis | reverse complement strand
TTCTTTTTCTATATTTTAATGTCATTTACAACATTAATTTTCATTGAATGTACTATTTTATTCCATTTTAAATCTTTCTTTGATGTGTCTTTCTTTAATGTTAACTTTTCTTGCATCTGTCTTTGTGTTTTGAAGGAGACTGTTTTGCATCTTTTTGAGACACTGAACTCTCCAACACAGAGGAAGAAATAAAAAATGTCTTTTTCTTCTGTCTCTTTAAATCGTCTCTCTTGCACTGTGTTTACCTTTGCATAAACCACAGGTTACAGTAGGCCTTCTTCTTCACTTGAAGTTCAATCTACTGGATTCTGCATGTAAATTATGTAAAGAGGAAGGAAGTTGGATGTATTTTTAACAGCTTGAATTCTGTCCTTTGCTTCCAGTTTCTTTCTGTATTGCAGGTTGAAGTGTTTGATGTGACTGATTTACTTGTTATCTGCAGATTTGTTTCACTGTGTTTGAAGTCACACAGAGATGAGAGGAGCAGCTCAGAGCTTAACCGCAGCAGCCAGTGGATTTGTCGTCGTCATCCTTCTCGCTGTGCCAGGTATTGTGTATCTACATTTATGTTGTAAGGTATTGAACCAAACCTTAAGTCAGTTCAAGAGAGAAAAATGTATAAAGAAGTCATT
>NW_019524482.1:0-1863 GCF_002814215.2 Seriola lalandi dorsalis | reverse complement strand
GTGGTGGTGAAGGCCGAGGCTGGTTTCCACTGTGATTCTGGATGCAGAGGAAAATTATTTTTGACAAAGGCACAGAAAGGAACAACAAATGATTAAAATGGCCGAGAGCAAGTCCACTGCTCACGAGGAAGTGATCCTGCTCACCCTCCTTTTGACAAGGTCAAGGGACCACCATCACCTCCTCGTGAGGCTCGCGAGTGCTTCTACTGCCATAAAAAGGGTCATGTGATCGCTGACTGTCTTTCTTTGAAGCGTAAGCAACAGTATCCGCCTAGCTTAGCGCAACCAAAGGGCATGGGCCTGCTGAAGAATGTGTCATTTCCAGATGTTGACAGGTCACCAGATGACAATGAACCTGACCCCTGCTTCAAACCATTCATTTTAAAGGGTTTTATTTCGCTAACGGGATCCAAAGGATCAACAATTGGTAACGATGCTCAGAGATACAGGGGCTTCACAGTCTATTATTTGGGAAGGGATCTTACCCTTGTCATCCACTTCTTCGTGTCACTCAAGTGCAATTGGTCAAGGGGTTGGAATGGCTTTTGTATCTGCTCCTTTTCACAATGTCCATCTCCAGTCATCCCTGATCAGTGGGTGCTTTAAAGTTGCTGTACTCCCTGCCTTGCCCATCAAAGGTGTTGATTTCATCCTCAGTAATGACCTAGCTGGAGGCAAGGTCATGCCAGTACCAGAGGTACTTGACAGCCCTGATTCGAACACTGACTCTGACTTAGAACCAATACTTCCTGACACATTTCCTGCATGTGTGGTTACACGGGCCCAGTCAAAGAAATATGGTCTTGACCTATCTGATTCCTTCTTGGGTACAGAACAGACTCCTGAAATTGTGATGACTAAGTCACAAGGTCAGCCTACAGCTGGATGTGCTGACCCGGAGCCACCTCTCTCCAGTTCTGTGGTTGTGAAGCTGCCAGCCACTCGAGAAGCATTCATCACAGCACAAAAAGGTAATGAGACTATTTGTTTAGTGTCTAGTGTTTTTCCTCTGTTATTGGCCGGGATGAAGCCAAGATGAAGATGGTGGCCAACGTACTTGATGATGGCTTTTTGACACGTCGCTGGGCTGGTGAGGTTTTTAAGGATGTGGATTGTGCGACTTACCAAGTTGTTGTGCCTACAGCCTACCGGTCACAGGTGCTGTCCTTAGCTCATGACCATCCATGGTCAGGACACATGGGAATCACGAAATTGTATGACAGAGTCCTTAAACATTTCTTTTGGCCTGGACTCAAGTCAGATGTTGTTCAGCACTGTCATACCTGCCGTGTGTGTCAGATAGCTGGCAAACCAAACCAAGTGATTGCCCCAGCTCCACTCTACCCCATTCCAGTTATGGGTGCACCATTTGAAAAGGTGCTTGTTGATTGTGTGGGACCGTTGCCAAATTCCAAGGCTGGACATCAGTTTCTGTTAACCATTATGTGTGTCTCCACTAGGTTTCCTGAAGCCATCCCGCTACGGAAAATCACGGCTCCAGTCGTAATCAAGGCTCTGGTAAAATTCTTCTCAGTGTTTGGTCTACCAAAGATTTTACAAACTGATCAAGGCACCAATTTCAAATCTAAGGTATTTGCTCACGTACTGAAAGCCTTAGGCATCACTCATGTTAAATCTAGCCCCTACCATCCTGAAAGCCAGTGGGCACTAGAGCGATTTCACCAAACTATGAAGTCTATGTTGCGCAAGTACTGTCATGAATCACAGAAGGATTGGGATGAAGGTGTTCCACTTGTGTTGTTTGCCGCCCATGAATCCGTACAGGATTCGCTAGGTTTCAGTCCAGCTGAACTAGTGTTCGGACATGAGGTTAGGGGCCCCTTAAAGGTCCTCCAAGAGCAG
>NW_019524481.1:0-621 GCF_002814215.2 Seriola lalandi dorsalis | reverse complement strand
CCACGTGTTTCTATTTTATTCTGCTAATCCGTAGACACCAAACTTGTGGACTTTGGACAAACTTTTCCGTTGCGACATTCACACTAGTCTTAAAGGGGACCTATTATGCAAAATGCACTTTTCCATGGTTTTCTATCAGTAGTATGTGTCCCTGGCGTGTCTACGGACCCCCCAAACATGAGAAAAGTCCATCCTCTCCGTCTTTTGCTTTCTCCACCTTTCAAGAAATGTGTGCTCAAACGAGCGAAATGGAGATTCGCCCCTGGTGACGTCAAGAAGGGCGATGCCCCTCCCCCCGGATGGGTGACGCTCCCCGAGCTAGGTGTGTGTTCCGCCCTCTGAGTCCGTGTTGCAGACGGTATCGTTACTTCCCTCGCGAACACCGGCTTTCGGTAGAACAATGTCGAAGGTACAGCGAAACACAGTAGTTGCTTTGTTGTTGGCTGCACAAACCAACACAGAAGTCTTTTTTTAATCCCTACGCCCGAGGATCTGAAGACCCAGTGGATTCATTTTATTTTTGATGGAAATGTTCCCGCTCCAACTCCGAAAGTGTTGTACGTGTGTGCTAACCATTTCACCTCGGACTGCTTTCTCAACGAGGGCCAGTACAACGCAGGA
>NW_019524480.1:391246-502887 GCF_002814215.2 Seriola lalandi dorsalis | reverse complement strand
GACATTTTGATGACATACTATACTATGACGTTTTTTGACATTTTTAGGACATACTATACTATAATGTTTTTTTTGGCATTTTTATGCATTAAAATACTATTTCCTTTGATGCTTTACCATACTATGATGTTTTTATGACCTTTTATGCCATAATACACTATGATAGTTTTTTGACGTTTTATGACATACTATACTATGACATTTTTTGTTATTATTATGCCTCCCTATCCTCTATAATCATATTCTCTACCATAATATGACATTTGTACGACCTTTTATGCCATGATATACTATGCTGTTTTTTTTGACGTTTTATGCCATACTATACTATGACGTTTTTTGACATTTTTATGACATACTATACTATGATGTTTTTTTGGCAGTTTTTTGCCTTAAAATACTATTTCCTTTGTTGCTTTACCATACTATGACGTTTTTATGACCTTTTATGACATACTATACGATGCTGTTTTTTTTTACGTTTTATGCCATACTATACAATGACGTTTTTTGGGATTATTATGCCTCCCTATCCTATGTAATCTTATTCTGTACCATGCTATGACGTTCTTATGACTTTTTATGCCATAATATACTATGATTTTTTTTGGACGTTTTATTCCATGCTATACTATGACGTTTTTTGACATTTTTATGACTTAAAATACTATTTCCTTTGATGCTTTACCATACTATGACGTTTTTATGACTTTTTATGCCTTAATACACTATGCTGTTTTTTTGACGTTTTATGCCATACTATACTATGACGTTTTTTGACATTTTTATAACATACTATACTATGACATTTTTTGTTATATTTATGCCTCCCTATCCTCTATAATCTTATTCTCTACCATAATATGACATTTGTACGACCTTTTATGCCATAATATACTATGCTTTTTTTTTGACGTTTTATGCCATACTATACGATGATGTTTTTTTGGTATTTTTATGCCTTAAAATACTATTTCCTTTGTTGCTTTAGCATCCTATAATGTTTTTATGACCTTTTATGCCATAATACACTATGATAGTTTGTTGACGTTTTATGACATTTTTTGTTATTATTATGCCTCCCTATCCTCTATAATCTTATTCTCTACCATAATATGACGTTTGTACGACCTTTTATGCCATAATATGCTATGCTGTTTTTTTGACGTTTTATGCCATACTATACTATGACGTTTTTTGACATTTTTAGGACATACTATACTATGACGTTTTTTGGTATTATTATGCCTCCCTATCCTATGTAATCTTATTCTTTACCATACTATGACATTTTTATGACTTTTTATGCCTTAATACACTATTCTGTTTTTTTTTACATTTTATGCCATACTATACTATGACGTTTTTTGACATTTTGATGACATACTATACTATGATGTTTTTTTGGCATTTTTATGCCTTAAAATACTATTTCCTTTGTTGCTTTAGCATACTATAATGTTTTTATGACCTTTTATGCCATAATACACTATGATAGTTTTTTGACGTTTTATGACATACTATACTATGACGTTTTTTGGTATTATTATGCCTCCCTATCCTATGTAATCTTATTCTGTACCATGCTATGACTTTCTTATGACTTTTTATGCCATAATATACTATGATTTCTTTTTACGTTTTATTCCATGCTATACTATGACGTTTTTTGACATTTTTATGCCTTAAAATACTCTTTCCTTTGATGATTTACCATATTATGACGTTTTATGACATTTTTATGACATACTATACAATGACGTTTTTTGGGATTATTATGCCTCCCCATCCTATGTAATCTTATTCTTTACCATACCATGACGTTTTTATGAATTTTTATGCCTTAATATACTATGATATTTTTTTGACATTTTCTGCCATACTATACTACGACCTTTTTTGACATTTTAATGACATACTATACTATGACGTTTTTCGTATTATTATTCCTCCCTATCCTATGTGATCTTATTCTCTACCATACTATTATGTTTTTATGCCATAATTTACTATGTTTTTTTGAAGTTTTCTGCCATATTATCCTATGACCGTTTTTGACATTTTTATGACATACTATACTATAATGTTTTTTTGGCATTTTTATGCCTTAAAATACTATTTTCTGTGATGCTTAACCATACTATGACGTTTTTATGGCCTTTTATGCTTTAATACACTATGATGTTTTTTTGAAGTTTTCTGCCATACTTTACTATGACGTCTTTTGGCATTTTTATGACATACTATAGTATGATGTTTTTTTGGCATTTTTATGCCTTAAAATACTCTTTCCTTTGATGATTTACCATATTATGACGTTTTTATGACATTTTATGCCGTAATATACTATGATATTTTTTTTACGTTTTATGCTGTACTATACTATGACGTTTTTTGATATTTTAATGACATATACTATACTATGAAGTTTTTTGGCATTTTTATGCCTCCCTATCCTATGTAATCTTATTCTGTAACATAATATGACGTTTGTATGACCTTTTGTTCCTATATATAATATGATGTTTTTTTGACGTTTTATTCCATAATATACTATGACGTTTTTTTATATTTTTATGACATACTATACTATGATGTTTTTTTTGCATTTTTATGCCTTACAATACTATTTCCTTTGGTGCTTTACCATACTATCACGTTTTTATGACCTTTTATGCCTTAATATACTATAATGTTTTGTGACATTTTATCCCATACTATGATGTTTTTGGCATTATTATGCCTCCTTATACTATGTAATCTTATTTTCTACCGTACTATGACGTTTTTATGACTTTTTATGCCTTAATATAATATGACGTTTTTAGAGATTTCCATGCCATACTATAATATGATGTTTTTTGGCATTTTTATGCCTTACAATACTATTTCCTTTGATGCTTTACCGTACTATGACGTTTTTTGGCCTTTTTATACCTTAGAATACTATTTCATTTGATGCCATGCCATACTATGACATTTTTATGACCTTTTATGCCTTAATATAATATGCTGATTTTTTTATGTTTTATGCCATACTATATTACGACGTTTTTTGGCATTATTATGCCTTACAATACTATATCATTTGATGCCATGCCACACTATGACGTTGTTTTGAACATTTATGCCTCAATATAATATGATGTTTTTTTGACGTTTTATGGCATACTTTACTATGATGTTTTTTTTACCTTTTTTTGCCTTAAAATACTATTTCCTTTGATGCTTTACCATACTATGACGTTTTTATGACCTTTTATGCTATAATATACTTTAAGGTTTTTTGACATTTTATGCCATACAATACTATGATGTTTGTTGGCCTTTTTATACCTTAGAATACTATTTCATTTGATGCCATGCCACACTATGACGTTGTTATGACCATTTATGCTATAATATACTATAAGGTTTTTTGACATTTTATGCCATACAATACTATGATATTTTTTGGCCTTTTTCTGCCTTACAATACTATATCATTTGATGCCTTGCCATACTATGACTTTTTTATGACATTTAATGCCTTAATATAGTATGATGTTTTTTTTACGTTTTATGCCATACTATACTATGAGGTTTTTTGATATTTTTATGACATACCATACTATGATGTTTTTTGGCATTATTATGCCTCCCTATCCTTTATAATCTCATTCTCTACCATACTATGACGTTTTTATGAACTTTTATGCCTTAATATAATATGATGTTTTTTGGCCTTTTTATGCCTTACAATACTACAGTCCCTGACAAAAGTCTTGTCACTTATCCATTTTGTAGAAACAGCAGATTATAACCTGACTTTTAATTAATCCATTGGTTTTAGAAATGGCTCATATGAAAGCTAAAACCCTCCCAAATTATGTTTAATATACTAAAATAAATTTGCTTCACTGAAGAAAGATTGATCATTTAATGAACACAGAAAGGTCAGATTTTGGCAAGACAAAAGTTTTGTCGCCTACAGAGAGTAATATGAAAATTAAACAAATAATTTACTTCAATTACAAAAATATGTTGCATAACATCAGTGAATTAAGTAGTGGTGCAGTGAGATCCATATTTAATATCTTGTATGACTTCCATGAGCTTGAAGGACTGCATCCATGCGGTTCAACAATGATTCATACAATTTATTGATGAAGTCATCAGGAATAGCAAAGAAAGCAGTCTTACATGCCTCCCAGAGTTCATCAAGATTCTTTGGTTTCGTCTTCCATGCTTCCTCTTTCATTCTACCCCAGACATGCTCAATGATGTTCATGTCTGGTGACTGGGCTGGCCAGTCCTGGAGCACCTTGATCTTCTTCGCCTTGAGGAACTTTGATGTAAAGATGGAAGTATGCAATGGAGCACCATTCTGCTGCAAAATTTGACCCCTTTTATGGTTGGGAATGTAAGAGGTAGCTAATACTTCTTGATATTTTAGGCTACTGATATTGCCTTCCACCCTGCAAATCTCTCGCACACCCCCATACTGGATGTAACCCCAGACCATGATTTTTCCGCCACCAAACTTAACTGTTTTCTGGGTGAATCGCGGATCCATGAGGGCTCCAGTAGGTCTCCTGCAATATTTGCGGCGGCTGTGATATAATTCAACCGAAGATTCTTCTGAGAAATCCACCTTCTGCCACTTTTCCAGCGTCCATCCTTTTAGTAGGCTGTGGGCCTTGGCAAATGCCACACGTTTTTTTAATTGCCTTTTGTTTAGTGCTGGTTTCTGGGCACTGATTCAACCATGGAGGCCATTTCGAGACAGAATTCTACAAACTGTCCTGGTTGACACGGGGACTTGAGGTGACCAGGCCTGGTGGAGCTCTGCTGCAGTGGAAAAGGGGCTGGCCTTGGATTTTCGACCCAACAAACGGTCCTCCCGAGCAGTTGTCTTGTGGGGTCTGCCGAACCTGGGCTTGTCAAAAACATCTCCAGTCTCTTCAAATATTTTTCTTATTCTTTGTACTTGACGCTGAGACACATTGAAGGTGTCAGCCACCTCAGCAGTGGATCTGGTCTTCAGCCTCTTGATAATCAACGCTTTGGTCTCAGGGTGAATCATAGGCATGTTGTCAGAGGTCAAGTTGCAGTTGATGTGAAGGTCTGGTGTGCTGGGGTTCTTTTTATACACACCCACTAATTGATTGATCAATTATTGATCACAGGTGAGGCTGTAATCTAGGATTGGGTGCATCATATGACAAGGCGACAAGACTTTTGTCTTTGCAAAAACTGACTCAGTGGGCATTACCAAGCTGCAAACGTTAGAATGGTTTTCAGCAGTTTCGTTTGGCACCAAACATTATTTCAAATTTCAAAAGCTTTTGGGATTGAAATTAGCCATTTCTTGTAAAAAAAAAAATTGATTACAAATATATTTGAGGGGCACTTAAGGTCAACTTGTACCCAAGCGACAAGACTTTTGTCAGCGACTGTATTTCATTTGATGCCTTGCCATACTATAACGTATTTATGACATTTTATGCCATACTATATGACTATGAAGTTTTTTGACATTTTTATGACATACTATTCTATGACATTTTTTGGCATTATTATCCCTCCCTGTCCTATGTCTTTTTATTCTCCACCATACTATGACGTTTTTATGACCTTTTATGCCATAATATAATATAAGGTTTTTTGACATTTTATGCCATAACATAATATAAGGTTTTTTGTAATTTTTATGCCATACAATACTATGATGTTTTTTGGCCTTTTTCTGCCTTACAATACTATATCATTTGATGCTTTGCCATACTATGACGTTTTTATTACCTTTCATACCTTAATATACTATGATGTTTTTTGATGTTTTATGCCATACTATAATATGACGTTTTTTGGCATTTTTATGCCTTATAATACTATTTCATTTGATGCCTTGGCATACTATCATGTTTTTATGACCTTTTATGCCATAATATAATATGACGTTTTTTGATATTTTAATGACATACTATACTATGATGTTTTTTTTGACGTTTTATGCCATACTATACAATGACGTTTTTTGGGATTATTATGCATCCCTTTACTATGTAATCTTATTCTGTACCATAATATGACGTTTTTATGACCTTTTATGCCATAATATACTATAAGGTTTTTTTGACGTTTTATGCCATACTATACTATGACCTTTTTTGACATTTTTATGACGTTTTTGGCATTATTATGCCTTACAATACTATTTCATTTGATGCCTTGCCATACTATAACGTTTTTATGACCTTTTATGCCATAATATACTATGATGTTTTTTGGCATTATTATGCCTACCTATCCTATGCTGTTTTATCCTCTACAATACTATGACGTTTTCATGATCTTTTATGCCTTAATATTATATGACGTTTTTTGACATTTTTCTGCCATACTATACTATGATGTTTTTTGGCATTTTTATGCCTTACAATACTATTTCATTTGATGCCTTGCCATACTATAACATTTTTATGACCCTTTATGCCATAATATACTATAAGGTTTTTTGACAATTTTATGCCATACTATACTATGACGTATTTTTGCAATATTATTATAACACTATTTCATTTGATGCCTGACCATGGTATTTTTATGACCTTTCATGCCTTAATATACTATGATTTTTTTGTTGTCGTTCTATGCCATACTATACTATGACGTTTTTTGTAATTTTTTAACATTTTTATGACATACTATACTATGACGTTTTTTTTTGGCATTATTATTCCTTATAACACTATTTAATTTGATGCCTGACCATACTATTACGTTTTTATGACCTTTTAAGCCATAATATACTACGACATTTTTTTAAAGTTTTTATGCTATACCATGATGTTTTTTGGCATTTTGATGCCTTATAATACTATTTCATTTGATGCCTTGCGATACTATCATGTTTTTATGACTTTTTATGCCTTAATATTATATGTTTTTTTGACGTTTTATGTATAATACTATGACGTTTTTTTGACATTTTTATGCCATACTGTACTATGATGTTTTTTGGCATTTTTATGTCTCCCTATGCTATGTTGTTTTATTCTCTACCATACTGTGACGTTTTATGATCTTTTATGCCTTAATATAATATGATGTTTTTTTTATGTTTTATGCCATACTATACTATGATGTTTTTTGGCATTATTATGCCTCCCTATCCTATGTCATCTTATTCTCTACCATAATATGACACTACTATGACATTTTATGCCTTAATATACTATGATGTCTTTTTGACATTTTATGCCATATTATACTATGTTTTTTTATATTTTTTTTAACCATACCACGTTATTTCCTTTTATTCCTTACCATACTATGATGTTTTTATGACCTTTTATGCCTTAATATACTATGATGTTTTTTTGACATTTTTATGCCATATAATACTATGATTTTTTTTTTACATTTTTATACCATACTATGTCCTTTTATTTGTTACCATACTATGACATTTTTATGACCTGCAGGGAAATTGCAGAAACTACCACTATCTAAAAAGTATATCTTAAAATTTGACTAAAAACTGGATAAAAGGTCAATTTGGACCTTCTGGCTTACATCCAATGCAAACGCATGCACAAAGGGGAAATGACATCAACAGAACAACTCAACAAAATATATATAACACAGGTGTTATAAAATAGTTACTCATTATTATACCTTTAAAATTAAGTAAAACATGCAATCCACTAGAGTCAATGGCCACTCATGGTAAGCTAGGCTATTTAGCTTTTAGCAAGTTAGCTTTGAGCAGGACAAATTGTGTCACCATTTTCAACAGTAAGATTTCACTACTGTTTTATTTATGGGGTTTAACAAACAGTAAAATGCCGGATCATCAAAATCGATTTTTCAGTTCCAGGAAAATTCCAGAAAAAAGGGAAAACACACAGCACCGCATAAAGGCTGAAAGCAATAACTCTACAGTAAGAGTGAACTAAGAAAGAGGGTTTGAAGTTTAACCTATTTAGCCATACTGTACAACAGATAAATACATTGTAAAAATAAATAAAATAAAAATATTTTTTATTTTCCTTCTTTTTATTTAGATACTGTCCTCTATGATAATCTAAAGGGTGCAGGGAAAACAGTGTCTACAAAAAAAATGTTTCTGTCCTTTTGTACTAAAGAACTACTTTAATCATTTAATCTTAAATTAAATACATTAGCAATAAAACATTAAAATATGTAATTTAAAGGTAGTTTAACAAAAAAAATCATGTGTATTACAGAGTCAGAGGCTACTATTTTTATTTAGGCTATTCTGCTTTTAGCAACATAGCCTTTAGCAAGGAATTATGATGTAAAATTTAGCTACTAGCTTATTTGTGTGGTATAACAAATTCAATTACTAAGATCTACAACTGATTTTTTCATGAAAAAAAGTGGATACATTGGTTTAAGAGTGCAATCCCTGCAGTTTGGATTTCCAAGTTTTGTAATTTTCTCAAGCTTTTTTTGCCAAAAGGACACATTTCTATGATCATTTTTTATAGTGAGGTAAGATGTGAAATAGTTTAGTTATTGTGTTTTTACTTTGTATGGCATTGCAGACAAAGAAAGATTTGAAATAGAGGTTTGCAGACAAATACAGAGAAATGTTTGGTATTTATTTCCTTTGTTCAGCTGTGCAAAGGATTGAGTTCTTACTTGGTATAACATTGCTGAGCAGAGCTGTTTATCCAGTTTGCCTGTGTGGTCATCTCTACACATCTAGTTCTGAGTTTACATTCACACAACAGTTCAGCTTGCACACATGCAGAGAGACATAATCCACCACAAGATGTGGAAAGCTATCATCTAAAACATTATTCTTGTGCTATCACTGGGTATTCATTTTAAGACATGAAAGTCTGAGCCTGAGATGTAGTAAGTACTCAGTCTTAGCGCACTCTTACCAAGTCATTGTGATGTGAACAAAAGAAAGTGAGCTAGTGAAACAAGAAAAATGTGTACAGAAAAGAACAAAAGAGACAAGTTAATGGAAACAAGATGGAACACACTTTTCTACAACATTTAATTAGTATTTTGAGGAATAGTAGTAGTATCAAGAATAATGTGTTATTTTAAGAATTTTAATTCTAGTCTTTGAGTAATTATAGCAAAGGTAAGGGTGAACAACGTTCTCCATTTATGTACCATTAAACACGTCATTAGCTCTTTTACTTCCATTCAAGACAGTCAATTCATGGTAAAGGTTTGTTTTTCTCTATATTAAGTAAAACATGTAGTTGTGGTGGTAATTTGTTGCCTTTCTGTGTAGAGTTGACCCATGTGTGCATTATTTACCTTTAATTAATAGCAAAAAATATATTTTTATTGATGCTTGTTGAACCTGCTAATGGAGCATTAATTTATGAGATGAGGTTTGGAAGCCCAGCTCACCAAAAAAATTATTTTCACCATCCAAATTATGAAGAAAGCATAAAACATAAACAACACAGGGGAAGTAAAGTAATTAGTTTACTTTTAACCACATTACCTGTTACATGTGCTTGCTATGCTGAGACCTGAGAAAAAGATTTTTCAGAAAACTATTCCACCTCCACCCTAAAGCATATTTGATTTAGTCCAATTTAAAAAGGGCATGTCAGAAAGATAAATTATATCCGAGCATGCTTTGTTTCTTAACGTAGAAATTAAATTGAGGTCTTAAATGCATGAATTAAATACTTGCAAAATTACAGAAGGTTGAGCCTGAGGCGACTGAGGTTTTCTGTTCTGGTTGGTAAAATGACTGCATGGATGTAATTACTTTCCTGCTCAGTTATAGGTTCCTCTTTTAACATGTAATTTTCATACCCTGTCTGTGTCATGTGCATCATTATCTTACCTGTCTGACTTTAGGGTGAATGACCAACCATAAATTAGTGCAGTGTGTCCACCTGCAGCAGTGGCACACCATTAGCAACCATGCATCCTTTGAGTCTGCACAGCAACTGAGTGTGCGCTTGTTTACTCTGGCCTTTCATCTGATGGCTAGACTAAATGCTCAGTGATCCAGATGGGAGTTTTAAACAAACACTTTTTTTTTTCCTAATGGATAAAACCCACTCTCCATAGGCTGGAACCTGTTGAATTGATTGGCTTTTGTTCCTATTTCCTCATTAGTAATGCCTTATGGTTTTAAATTTTGCAAAATTCAAAATCATCGAACTGTATTGAACACCGTAGAGCCATGCCCCAAATAACAGATGTATCATTTACAAGTAAATGCCCCAGATGGATTCACATGGCTAAAGCTTATTCAACTGGTGGTTACCTTTTGAACCAACTGTAATGCCTTGGATAATTACATTCTGCTTCTCAGGCTATTATTCATCAGTTAAAGGTCAAGAGCATTATTTGCTACACAAACTGAGCCTTGCATCGTATGGGCCAGCACACAGTCTTCTAGTTGCTTAGTCACTTTGATATGCATGTGAATGTCAAATTAGAAAACTGAGCCCTAATAGGGAGCCATTACTGCAAGTGAGGAACCTCTGTGTAAAACTGAGGTCTAATCACTTATTCAATCACTAAGCATTGTGTCCCTGCTCTTCACCACCCTGCCACCACTGCTCCCTCTAAAAAGCAGCTGATTTTCTATTTAAAAACCGTGGCTACAATTGAATAAAATATGTATTTCTGTCCATAATTGGTAATCTGGAGTACTAACAAGGTTCTCTTGGAAGCTCTAATCAAATGAAAATCCATTGTCATGTTAACTAGGTAATTAAGTGATCCATAGATGATTCCTAATAACTTTTCTCTCTCTCTTAAATGGCAACACTACATCTTACAAACAAGTATAGAAAGGATACACAATCTGAAATACACTGGTGATTACAGCAAACAAGGCTGCAGCTTCTGCTAACTACTACATAATCAGTGATTTGTTGAAAAGATAACAGGAACGTGCCTAAAACTAGAAACTGCCATCTACTTCTTTAGCTCTTGTGAAACTCATCTCTAAACCGTCAACACTGAGGACAATGTGGCACCAAGCCAGATGGACAGAGTGCAGATCACACTTTTCCTCTGTCACACAAACAAGGAAAAGCACCAAAATTGGATGCTCAAGCTTGTAACAAGCTGAGGCTCTTCTTTATTTGTTCACTAAACCATCTATTTTAAGGCACCATTTCAGGCCATCACGCAGCACTATCTATATACAGTGGCGGTAATATCAAGACGAGACAATACTTTTTATGCATATTCACAAGAAGAAAAAAAGAAAACAACAACCCATATTTAGACTGATATGACTATCTATATACAGTGGCGGTAATATAAAGACAAGACAATACTTTTTATGCATATTCACAAGAAGAAAAAAAAACAACAACAACCCATATTTAGACTGATATGAATTCCAAAATAAGCCCCAGCAGGATTCAAATCTTTTTAAAGTACTTTTTTTTTTTTTTTTTGGAACCAGGGGCTTCTACTGCACCATTTTACTATTTAAATATGCTCTGCACTTCACAGTCAAGATCCATCAAAGAAACAATAAGGAAGTGTACATTCATAAAGTTCCAATAATGTTTTGCAATGGAACATTACACTGTAATGAACAACCAAAAATGGTTCTTTATGGAGCCACTAAAGTGCCGTGAACCAGAGCAACACAGCTACCGCCTCGTGCTATATTACAAATAGATCTGAAGACTGCAGTCTCAGTCAGAACCATTAAGGATTTTAAACAGTTCCTCCAGAATGTAAAGAGACCATACTCTCTTTTAAACAGAGATACAGCTTTTAAGAAGACCCTTTATTACGCTGGCTTCACTTGTTTACACTGAACCAGTGGAACCAACCACAAAGCTAGCATAATGCTGCCTCAGTATCTGATTTCAGATAGCGAGCCAGTGCTCCAGAATCAGAGGCATGATGTGCAACACAACGGCGCCTGCGTCAGTCCAACCACGCCAACTCTACCTTTTACACAGACATCAATCCGGGACGAGAATGACCTTAATTCCGTGTTTGTATCTTTTATCAGGGCTTGAATATCAGTGGAGGATTGTGGGTGTTGCACATATTTTCATTGATTCCTGCCAATTGTAACAGTTTCGAGCTGTGTATCTTGTTTTGACAGTTTGGAGAGCGTGGAGAAAAAGAGGAGGCGGCAAAAACTCACGTCTACACAAGTGCTGGGACTTCCATAATACTCATCGTGTATCACTTTATCACTACAATTCA
This sequence comes from Seriola lalandi dorsalis, assembly GCF_002814215.2. Classification (NCBI taxonomy): domain Eukaryota; kingdom Metazoa; phylum Chordata; class Actinopteri; order Carangiformes; family Carangidae; genus Seriola; species Seriola lalandi. The sequence continues at coordinate 490,701 of NW_019524480.1, read as the reverse complement.
ACCTTACCATGCCTGGTTGGACGGCTCTATCTTATCATACATGAACAAAACAGAAGCCACAACTGCTCAAGTAAAAAGGAAAACCAAGCGCGGGCTGATGACGCAGCCCCTCTCCTATCTAGGTAACACAGCATGTCTGAAGGAACATTTCACAATTTTGACTGTTACAAAATCTAGCATTTATGATGCAGGAAATTCTAGCACACATTTATAGCATATTATAATGTCAACATTTGCAACAGTGTGGAATGCAGGACGACTGGCTGGAAGCCAACATCTGATGGTCCGACTTCCACTTTGTACAACACATTTGGCCCGTTCTCTCTCCCTCTCTCTAGATCGCTATTAGCCCCCTCAGCATTTCTAGTTAGCATATAGGTGACAGGTGTCAATGATATCAGCATGGCACGCAAACATGGGCCACTGGCCAAAATATAAATCTAAATCCTCTGAAGTGGAACCCACTCAGAAAAAAACAATGGAACCTGAAAGTACTAGCACAAATGGCAGTACAAGTGATGTAAACATTGACAAGGTTAATCCTCAAGATCCTCAGGTAAGTAACGGTGACATTACTAAGGTGAAGCAACAGTCCAAAGACAAGTCACAGGTTAACTGGCTCTGATTATATCTGTGGCTTGAACATATCAGTGAAAGGTGCTGTTCGAAATGTGTGCCTCTTACCAGCCAAAGTTACAAAACAGGATTAAAACTAAATTTATAAATTCACTGAGTAATACAAACCTAACCAACCTGATGCTTATTTCAGAGCTTGGCCCTCCCCAAGAGAAGTTTGATTTTCGAAGTTGTTATTAAGTGGATAGAGATGAAGCGGAGGACACAGAGTACAGGGAAAGAATAGAGCATGGAGACAAGAGAGAAGAGGGAGCGACCAAAAGAAAGACTAAGGGCACTGATGCAGCTCAAAGAGATGAGCACTAAGAGAGGAGAAGACGAAAGAGAGAAGTAATTACAGCAATGTATATAGTCCAGAGAATCCCTCAAGTTGGAGGACAGTGACGGAATGCAATCTGAAGTCAGAATGGGACAAGGTAAGACCTTTTATACAGAACTGTCAGGCGGAATAAAGGCGCAACATTCCCGTCTTGAACAGCATGTGTAAAAGGGGCTTGTAATGCACATTTTTGTTGAACTATAAAGAGTCATCTCCTCAAGTGTTTAGGGCAACTATTACCCTGTAGATCACCTGCCTCTGGAGAGGTGACAGTCCTTTCACCTTGCACCTGCTGGTGTTTGACACCACATGCCTCACATACCCCATCTCTGCATCTGGACGAAACCAGATGTTCTTGAATAATTTCTCATGGAGGTGAAAGTTCCTTCCCTTTGCAGCTGAACCTCAACTTGCTCTACGTTTCTTCCAATCTAGACACATCAAGGCAGGTGCACGCAATTTCTGCTCAGATATTTCTTACTTTAAAACTGCAGTGAGGGGGAGGTGAAAACCTAGCGGGAGGGACACTGGAGAGCCTTTTTCCACTCATTTCATTTGCCCCCTGCTGAAAAATAAGACTTTAACCTGATCCTGAAAGGTAGCATGTCTCAAATGCATCACAATGTCCAAAAAGCAGATGGCTGTCTAGCAGGGCAACAATTCTTTCTCTGAAACGCTGAATAATACATGCATATCTTGCTGTGATCCAGCGAATTCAATAGCCTATAGAAAAGGATTGCTCTCAACGTAAACCATTTTGCTAGAGGCCGTTCTCTTTCCTCAGGTCCAGTCTCCCATAAATAATTTGCCTTCAACCTTCACATGCATAAAAATTGCAACTTGTTGGTTATGAGAGAGAACAGTGAGGATGCACTTTGAATGCCAATGCGGCGATGAATAAACAATGGCTCACTGCTCCAGGAGCAATGCAGAGCTGCCAGGAGACATTGCTTTGAGTCCACAGGCTCTCTTAATGGTTTCTGCCACAGACCAAGCCTTTCAGTCAGCTGTGAATGGGACGCTGTTTTGATCTGGGGGGGAACACTTTTATAATTTCTAACAAAGCAACAATTCCCGAGGCATTTTGGACAACCTTGGCTGATTCCTTCTGATTATCCTCCAGCCACTCAACTCACTTTAAACTGTGATTGAATGGGCTTTCTACAGCAACAAGCTTATGGTATATGAGCAATAGCCTCATACTCACATTCAGAGCATGTCATATACAGCTAAGGTCACTACTATTGTCAACTGGAAGGATCTGTCACACTGTCTAAATTGGTTCTTTATGTCCAAGTACTTCTTACTATAATAGCCTCCGAAATTTAAAAGCAATACAAACAATTAAACAGTCAGGATCATCTGCAGTGTTTCTGAACAGATATGAGATGTCTGAGACGCAAATCAAAGTCTGTGATCTCCCCAGAATGCAATAGAAGTGTTATAATTTCTGAAGTACTACAATGCCACCTGGTGGTGAGCGTACACCACTGTGTAAATACAGCAAGTATTCTAACACAGTAGCTCCCAACCTGGGGGTCAGGATACAATCAATTAACTGGTTGAGAAAGAGGAAAAAAAGATTGTTATTTTAATTGTTTTTTTGACCTTTCCCTAATTTTTTTACCAGACAGTTTTACCTCCTCAGGCCTCCAATAAATATTAAAATCAAGTAATCCATTCTGTTCACTAGGCCCGGACTTTGCCTCTCATACATTAGCTAGGGGTGGGCAAATCAACTTCCAAAGTATCGATACTACGGACACAAACTTGTTTTGACTATCAGTACTAGAGTCAATAGGGCACATGATCACACTAGACCTGCAACGATTAGTCAACTAATCAATTACACAATTGACAAAAAAATTAATTAGCCATTTCCATGATTGAATAGTTGTTTTTAGTCATTTTTTAAAGCATCAATGCCAAATATCTGCTGTTTCTCGCTTCTTAAGTGTGAGAATTTGATGCTTTACTTTGTAACACATAATGGTAAACTGAATATCTGAGTTTCGGTCCGTTGGTCAGACAAAAAAAACTTGAAGAGTTCACTTTGGTCTGTGAGAAATCATAAGGGGCATTTTAAAAACATTTTCTGTAGGGCTGGAACAACGCCTAAACACAATGATTTGCTTGGAAAGCATCAATGCATCGCAATTCATACCTAATTACGGCAGCTCCTGCTCCCGAGCACTGAAAATGAGATTTTATCCCAAAAAGTCAGAACCAGATCATGGTGATGGAATTCTTAAATGGTGCTGTGCACACTTTGTAAAACTGAAATGATCTCCCACAGCAGCACAACTACTAAACACCAGCATCTCAAAAGAAAACATCCTGCGACTCTCTGACCTCATAACAATGAAACAGCAGCCTGTGTATCTGGACTATTAAGGTGAGTTTTGTCTGATTGTTGGTTGGTAGCGAGTGCCTGAGAGTCATCATCGCATGCTTAGCTGTTGTGTCCCAGACAGGAACTCAATGAAGACTGCCTAGAGCAGATGCTCTGGCAGTCGCGTACGCACATTTGTTTATGTGCGTATGGACCTCAAATTGGATACTTCAGTCAGTACACTTACATGTAGTACACTGTGTACAGTGTATACTAACTAGCGTAATGCATGAATTTTGACGGGTTAGTTTTGTCCCAAAACAAACACTGATGTTGGTGCCGACAATCTGTCCTCCTCCTCGGTTGCCATTTTCACAAGTTTGAAAATATGTTGGTGGTCCCTCTACCCCCTCTAACGTAGCCAAGATGGCGACCACTGACGGTTATAAGTGTCCATCTTATGTGTCCATTTTACACTAAATTTTTTGACCATTTTGAGTGCACTGTCCGGGTACTTGTAGTGCACTGCATGTTGCTATACTTGTCAATGTGAATGCACCTCTGCACTGTGAGCCTGAATGTACGCCAATTGAGAAACAGCAACAGTTGACAACACTTTTCTTTATTAGGCCCTTCGCTACATAAATCTTAACTTGTGATAAAAAGTATCATTAGTTAAAAGTTAGTTTGATATTAAAATATGTGTTGCAGGAAGAGGCAAAGCTGTGTGCAAGATTTGAATAAAAAATAAATAAAAAGGATTTCTCTGTATGCACACCCCACATGGCTGATCTCTCTGATAGCATTCTCAACATGATTGTCAAGGACATGAGATCCCTTTCTTATATGGAGGGTCAGGGCTTCCATGAGATGCTAAACACATTTTACCCAGGTTAGACACTTCCCTCCAGGGCCCAATTCACTAAGCTGATAGAGAGGAAATATGAGGAGACTCCTGAGAGGATGAAAGCTTCTCTCAAAGAGGTCAATACAAAAATTACTCTCACCACAGATGCATGCACAAGCATTGTCACTGAGGCATACTTAGGCAAGAGGCAAGGGGTTACTTCTCTCAGGTGAGCTGACCATGCACTACAGTTAGTTGTTGACTATGCTCTGAAGGATGTTCAGATCAGCAAGGCAGTCAGAGCTGCAAGATGCCTCACAGAACATTTCAAGAAGAATGAGCTGGCCAGCACCAAGCTGAAAGCAAAGCAGAAACAAATGGGTACTCCCAAGCTTAAACTAATACAATGTGCATCAGTAAGATGGAGCAGGTCATTTTACATGATCAGCCCCCTGCTGGAACAGAGGTGGCCCATGACAGCAACCCTTTCAGACCCTGAAGTCACAGAGCGAGGGAAGCACTTCCTGGATCTGAAAAGTGATGAGTGGAGCCTACTTGAAGAACTGGAACAAGTCCTAAAGCCCTTTGAGAGTGCAGAGTGTCTTCCTGTGTGCTGAGGCTTATGTCACTCTTTCTGCTCTACCTCTGCTGGTGAACGGCCTCCAAAAGTCCACACACAGCACTTCATTTGAGACCATGCCCGTCAACGCTTTCCAGACTGCTGAAGCACAGGAGATGACTTCAAGATGGGAGCTGGAGACCACATTCACAGATGATGCACAAAGTGTATGCATTATTGCCCTTGAACCAAGATATAGAAAACTAAGGTTCCTACCAGCATAAGAGAAATGAAAAATGCATGAGGAATGAGGTAATGATGTACTTTGGAAAACTTTTTATCCCAAAGGATGAGAAACAACTCAAATGGTGGAAGGAAAATAAAACAAGGTTTTCCACCTTAGCCATCCTGGCAAGCCATACTTGTCTACCCCTGCAACATCAACCCCATCTGAATACCTCTTAGTGACTATAAGAAAAGAGAAAGCCTGTAACAGAGCACGTGGACATGCTTACAATCCCCCTCTGTAATGCTGACCGAACTCTTGCTATACATTTAGTATTGAGAAAAGTTCAATATTGAGATAAGTGCTGTATATATTATAAACTTATTACTTGAAATGATCAACATTTGAATTACTACTACCTGTCCTAAACCCTTTTTTGCACAATTTATTTTAGTCTGAATTTATGATGGACTTCCTCAGTGAACACCATGGTGCATTATGCCCTAAAATCTTTTTTCTGCTTCACTATTTATGTTGGGACACATTTACACATAAACACTAGATTAATCAAAAATTTTAAAAGGCTTATCAACAGATGATTCAATCTGATAATAATTGTTAATTTCTGTCCTGGAACACTTTTCTAATTGCTGCATCTCTGCTGCATGTGCATGTGTGCAGTGATCACCTCTTTAGATTAGAAAACTCCCATAATGAACATTTGCCGTTTGTTCTACCATTAAAAACTGTCTTGTGTTTAACATAAAGTAGAAAATAAATAAAAAACAGTGGTAGATAACAGTGACAAGTAAAATGGTAGTAATAACAATACATCCAGAAGTAGCCTATTAATAATACATTCATGTAGTAAATCATGACATATTTCTTACATAATAGTGAATCAGCTGATTTTAAAAGTATGGATATTGGTATTGATATGTGTGAGTTCAAAACAAAAACGGCAGCCACCGCCTACCTGGACAGGTAACAAAAATTTCCAATAGACAGGAATATATTCCATCCAAAAGTTTAAAAACGTGTTAGACAATTCTGATAATACTGTCAGGAATGCAGTAAATATTTTAAGTGCCCATAAGTTTCTCCAACACGGCCGGATAATCGTCTTATAAAGAAATCGACGGTTTGCTCAAATAACATTTTTTAACCTGAATCAGCGTCGGCTGGGATTGAAAACTATAATACTGTCAATGCAAATAAATGTAGGATTGTTGAGTTATATATAAAAAATGATCTTACCAGACCCCTGTAGCCAACTCCTCAGCTGGGCTTGCAGCTAGTGATTGACGCGCTACATTAACCAGCAACACACCTGAATCTGCGACCACTCAATTGGTGTCAAATTGCCTTGTGGGTAAGGGCACCAGTCACAAGGAACGAGAATGGGCAGATTTGTAATAATTGTATCTCTGGTTGTGCGCCATTGATTTTTAAAAAAATCCTTTTTGTAAATTGTCTATCGCAAGTGCGACACTGTTACAGGAGTGTAATTTAAAGTAGAGAAAGAAATAAATAGGAGGCTAGAACGTCCAATTGGTCGGACCCCTAATATTTACCATGCAAACTGTTGTGTTTTAACGTGATTAAATGATTAATTGAATTTATTTAGCCTAATGATGCGTTTATATATATAATAATAACCAACACATGGCTCTCCCCTACTAATGTAAGCCATTTTATTAGTAAAAAGTATAGCTTGATATATGTGATACAGGGATGATATTTTTCTGTACTGGATTAAAAGAAAATTCTTTGGTGGTACCGCCCATCCCCTACTTTCAAAAGGTGATGAGGCAAAATGTTGGGAGCTCCTACTCTAACATGCACATCTCAGATGCTCTCCTTTAAAATATGGCCATGACACAAGAGTTCAACAAACTATAATCATTGATAATATACTTTTATTTTTTTTAAGACTCTCACTAAAATAATGCATTTAACATGTCTTAACAGAATATCCTCATCTACGTGTTTGGATTTGAAATAGCAACTTTAATGAATAAAACAACATCATAGTTCATGTAAAACACCACATTGTTAAAAGTTTCCTTAAAAGAGGAAAGAAATGTTCATTTTGTGACAAAACCACATCGCCGTACAAAATACACTTTTTCACCTAACTGAATGAGCTGAATTGCATTTATGTCTAGCATATTTTGCCATGGTAGCTTTGACCTTGAAATCGTAGCACTCGTTGTTATGTTAAGATTGCATTTTACAATATGTGACAGAAAAATGTGAAAAGTTAGGAAACCATGAGGTTATCATCCATTTTAACCTCCTGAAAGTGCTAATTAAGTATTTTCACGATGATTCAGAGCAAGCCATTTCTTACAGAAAAAAATATATACTGTATATCAAGAGGCTTCATGTACACCACGTTAAGACAATGTGTTTCATACACAGTTATCCTCAAAAGTGCTTGAAGTCTGAGCAGACTAGAATAGAAAACAAAATTTACAGTACATTGGCCACATGTTAGCTGTGTGTTATTTATACAAATATAATACATTTATGAAATGAATGTTATTTATACACATTCCTATATGAACTTTAAAATCATATTAATAAAACCTGTTACTTTAGCTTGTCATCTCTTGTTGTTTAGACATTAAATAAAATATATAAGCCATCATTTTCTCAAACATGCCCACACACTGTTATTTTCAAATCCCTAAATTTAAGACAATATCTGCATACGATTCATTTTTTTCCCTTTTGAGCGTCTTCAAAAGCCATTGCAAAATATGAAACTACCAGTGATGGCGACAGTATGAATCCTCATCAGCAGCCTCCCTTCACACTTTTTTTTAGCAGCTCTTGAAGGTTAAAACAAACACACTTTCAACGCAACAGTCTGTTGGTCTGGCAGAGGATAAAGTGCTGTTTTCCTTTGGCCCCAGTGTAGAATCAGATAAAAACCAGTGGTCAGAATCCCTCGTAGACTCCGGCCTCTGATCTCAGTGCAGCATGACAAAAAGCCTCATGACCCAGAGCCTTGGACAGCAGTCTGTGCCCACGGGGAGACATGCATCCTTGGCCAGGCAAATATCCGGCCATGGCTTTACCGGATCTTGTGGGTTTAAGTTTGGGAGCTGCGTAATACCCCTCCATGTGGTCATATTGTGTGGGCCTGACTTTAGTGCTCTGAGTCCTTCTGTTGAGCTGAGTGGAAAAGGATCCCAGATGTTCAGGATCCAGAGGGGATTTTCCGTGGTAATGATAGTGGTGACGATTTTCTCTGGTGCTCTGCGACCGCCCGGGTCTCCTGAGGATGCTGGGTTTCACAATACCAGAGTAGCTGTTGACAGCATTGGTCATCATTAATCGATCCTGGTCATGACCTCGCGTATGGCTTCTGTCTTTGTGCTCGATGTTCTTGAGGTTGAGACAGTCCCTCTCTGGGAGTGAGGGGACTTTGCGAAGCAGTGGCTGCTGTGGGGAACTCTCTTTGATGTGAATTCGCCTGGATGGTCCTAGCTCTGTGCTTGACCGGTGGCCACACAGCTGCCTGGTGCCCTCTGGGTCTGCCTGTTGAGAACTCATGGACGTTGGGGATGTAGCAACAACAATATTTTGACTTTCTGTTCTGTCGGTGGAGAGGAGGCAGGCATTTCCAGGGTCAGACTTGCTCCTTGTGTGCATTATGTCTCTGCTTCTTGTGTCAGTCGGTGAGACAGGACTCTCATAAGGAGACACCGCTGGACATGTATTTTTACGTCTGGATTTATTCTCCTGCTTGACTGGTTGGTATACAACTCTTTCAAAAACTTCTGCGTCTCTTGCCTCGTAAACAACAGTGTCCCTGCTTTCTATGTAAAGCTCCCTGTTCACAGGGGGGGCACGACGTGGAGAGTAGTTGTAGTAATCTGATTGTCCACTTTCCCTCGTGTTACGCATGGTATAAGACTGACTGTGTCGGATACCACTTTGCCGACAAGGCTCTACATAATAGCAGGAACCATCCATTGGGTTATCTGTGTAGGTGCCGTAACGGTAGTCGGCATTTGTGTTCTCAAACTGTGGCCGAACAGGGTGGATGCCGGTCTGAATCAGCCTCTGATAGGGCGCCTCTTGGTTTGTTGTCTGCTCGATGTAAAACATGGTGTCAGGGGGCAGGACTTCTGTCTCTGCCAGCTCGTAGTGACTAATCTGAGGGGCATGAAAGGAGCGAGCCCTCCGGATGGCCGGATGCCCAACTATTCTATCTTCTGACCTCTGCCATTGACCTTGCTGCCTGTGCCGGCCACTGATAAGGTGCTCATCTCTATGGTAACGTCTGTACTGAGGTGACAAAGGGTGTCTTAAACCTAAAGTGCTGTAGCGGCTTTCAGAGGACTGCCTGTACATGCTTTTTGGCCCTGAAAGGTGATGTGGCAGAGCGTCAGGCCGTGGGCAGTGAGGTGCAGGCATTTGTCCTGCTTGAATTGGCCGATGATGATGATGATGATGATGATGATTACTGTAGACATCCTCAACAATGCCCAGAGGTCTGTCCTCCTCTGGGCTGTAGTTATGGGTTGAGGAGGGCTGTAATGGCCGTGGAAGGACCTCCTCAATGGAGGCAGGCATGGAGGTCTCAGCCAGAACCGCACGGAAATTAAAGACATTGATGGAGTCGGTGTTCACATAAACGGGAGAAGTTGACGGGCTCTGAGCCGAGCAGACAGGCTGAGTGGGTGTTGAAACACCGACGCTCTGATAGGTAGGCTCTGCCTGTGTGACATCTCTAAACTCTTTTTCCTCTTTGCGGGCCCTCCTCTCTGCACTGCCTTCATCCAAGCTGCCTGAACCAAGCGGGCTGACATTAGGTGTGAAATTGCACATGCTCTCCTGTCCGTCAGTGACCTGTGATGGCTCCGAGCAGAGATGTGCAGGTGGGAAATGAACAGGGTGAGGGCAGCACAGGCTCTCCAAAGGGCTGTGCACTGATGTTTGCCATTGGGAGACAGAGGAGGAGACGTGAGGGCTGCAGTACTCCTGGGGGTAAACTTTGAGATCAAGAACAGAGGGCCGGGGTGGTCTGTCCTGGGAGTGAGAAGCTTCCTGTCTTGGGAAAGGGTGCGATGGGATGTTGTTTCTTCTTTGAGAGCCACTGCTGGCCTTCTGGGCAGATTCAGCCAGAGCCAAAGCCAACTTGCGTGCAGCACTCGTCAAGGGAGGGTGAGGAGGGAGAACAGACACTGAACTCATAAGTCTATCTGTTCCTGGGGAGGGATAAGACAAACAACGCTACAGTATGACAGGACAAACAAAGCTATGGTAAGACATGATGGGACAGGACACAAAAGCTTTCATAAGAAACTACAGAATGGATTATTATTTAAATAGATACTAACTATATTCAGCAAATGTTATGTATGATGTTAAAGAGGAGTGGTACTCACCTGGATCAGGCAGGTTCTGTGCAGATTGACTGAGGTCGGTCAGGGCTGATGCCTGGCTCGCTGTGCTGAGTGGGCTGCAGTGTTGGAAGGACGCTCTTGGCTCTTTTCCATCTGCCACTGGAGCTTCACATTTCTCCACCGGGGGCGAAGGGGAGGGGAAACTTGGCTGAGAGGCGAATGCAGTCTGAACATCTGCTTGGGTCTTAAATGATTTCTTCCTGAGTTTAGGAGAGAGCGGCTTGGAGGTAACCTTCTTCCCACCTTTACCCAGAACCGGGCTAATATCTGGAGACTGAGAGTAACTAATGTTGTTGTTTGGTGAGGAAATTGGCTCAGATTCACTAGAACAACCTGCACTCTTCCTCCATTTATTTCCATCTCGGTTGTGTTGCGGCCCAGGATTTGCTGAGGGTGGGCTGCACTGAAAAGACATGGGGTCAAAGTCCAAAGTAGAGATGCCCGCAGCCGGCGGACAAAGATCGAGATCGTCCTCCTGGTGTGGAGGTGAAATACACGGTGCGGTGTGAGCACGATCAGCACCGTTACGACTCTCATTCAGTGAGTGGGCTTTGTTGTCGTCTTTACTTCTGATGTTGCGAAGGTCATCTCTACTGACGGCAGAAATGGCCTCGCTAGTCGAACGAGGTCTGAGCGGGCGGTAACTTGGAGGTTCCCCTGAGATGGAAAAATGCACACGTAAATTTAAACTGAGTCTTCAGTAGTCACAAATATACAGATAAAGTCAACTACAGGGAGCCAGTTGCAGTGTACGATTTAAATGTATAATTACCTTCCACATTGTGCAAAGAGGTGAGAGATTCTTCACTTTTGGTAGAGCGCAATGTGCCGCTATCCCCTCTTCCACCTGCAAATGTTTCAGCAAATTATTTTTCTCGATAAAATGAATCATCACCTCTAAAGGAACAACTCAACACATACAACCGTCAAGATTAACTGAAGAAATTGACAGGTGCTAATTAATTATGAGGTTTTGAAAAGTACAGGTACACAAGTGGTATGTTCTCTGGCCGTGTAACAGCAGTAGTGATCTGACCTGGCAGTGCAATGCTCTTTATCTCGTTAGGCTCACTTGGGTGTCGCTTCAGTTTGCGTTTAGAAACAGAATGGGACTTGCCCAGATGGAAAAAGGAGAGCCAGTTCCCCACAGGAGACTTCTTAGCCTTAGCAGGAGGCCGTTTGCCGCTACGACACAGAAACAAATAATTTTCAACACTTGACGTTTCATCTAACAAAAGTACAAGTCACTTCATTCAAGCAGAAATAAATAAAAATGACAAAAACAAAAACAAAAAAAATAGGGCTGCTAGCAGTAGTTATTTTTATTATATTCTAATCTGATTCATCATTCAGTCTACAAGAAATCATAAAACAGTGTCTATGGTGATATGTTCAAATACTGTTCATTTTTTTTGCCGTGTTTGGCATTTTTGATTAATTAATGATTTGAATAAATAGTCAACTATAAAAATTGTTGTCTACACATATTCTGTCAATCTACTAATTGATGCATCAACCAATTATTTCAGCACTGAAGAAACATGAATTATTACTCACACTACAAAGCATCACGATTGAACTGCTAAAAGAACAAATGTCGAGTGATGTGCAAGAAGAACAAACATTTAGGACCGCTCTGGTGGTCCATAAATGTACCTCTCCATCGGCAGCTCGATGACTGTGTGGAACTTGCCGAGCAGAGCTCCGGGTCCCTCCCCGACCTCGATGTAATCACTGTGGGTGAGGCAGGGGGTGGTGGCTGGGGAGCCCAGCTGTGCCTGAGTGCGAGCCTGGGCCTCCTCCAGAGACAGTAACTTTGTGGACGGGGAGCAGACCAGCAGGGACTTAGGTCTGGATAAGGTGTTGTTACCTATAGTTGAGGTGTTCAGATAAATTCCTTAGAGATTCATATATTCTCTTACATTTTTGTTTTCTTATTTTATTGAGGTAAATAAAAATGACCTACCAGTGCTTTCCCTTATGATGGCATTGAGTTTCTGGCTGAAGAGAGCCTCAGTGTTGTTGAGGATGAACTCCACCACCACAGACTGGATACGCACCTCCATGAACGCGGCTGTGCCACTAAAGCAGGCCGACTCAATCTGTCTGGACCTGAAACACAGTCAGAGTACAACACAACCTAATTCACAGCTCTGGACCACTGAGACATGCCCCAGTTCACTGTCACAGAAAGGCTAGAGTGAAACAGCAGTGCTAACGGTGCTAATGCATGCAGCCAGACGTTGGTGTAGTTAGCGACAGTCACCTGAGGAGGTTAGGAGCCCAGACAATAGCCAGGTTTTTAGTGTGCATGCTAGTGATGGAGCTGAAGGTGGCCAGGTGGGAGAGGTGTCTCATGAGGAACTCCAGGGTCCTGTGGATAGAGAATGCAATTTTTTAATATAAATTTCACCTGTTAATTTCAAATTATTTGCTTTAAGACAATACATTTTTTTACTCCTGGGTCATGGGAGAATGCCAGCAGATGAAGTCATAACTGAGGAGTTCAGTGCATCTGGTGAGAAGCAAGATTAATGTCACTTTGAATTGACTTAGTTAAAAAAGATGCCTATGTAGAGTAGGAATGCTGTGCTGTACAAAGGGGTCATTGTGACATTTTTATCTAGAGCTGAGTCACATCTCAAAGAGGTTTTTATGTGTGGTTGAGATTTAAGTAAAAATAAAAGGTGTTGCTGGCATTAATCTTCCAAAGACTCAAATGAGCATCGCAGGAGAGACAGTTTTGACGCAGCACTCCCTTTTTCTAGAGATCAAACATTTCCAATTCAGACCACCAGGGTGCAGCAGTGAGCCTAACACCTGACCTGTAATGTGGAGGAGGCAGCTGCTGGATGACATTGTGGATTTTGACCAGCCTTTCTTCATCTGTGGCTGCAGACACGGCCTCCTGTGTAGACAGAGGATAAAGCGCACGTCACTGAGAGGCTGATAATCACAGCAGAGGGAGCTGCCTTAACATTCTCACTCTCTTTTTATCCTTTTATATTCACAGCAGCCAGTGTTTCGGCACACTTAATCTGCTATTAGCATGCACATCCCCTGCTGTTCCTAGAAAGCTCAGTGTGATGCAATGACTCTGTTTTGAGCAGCACTTCAAATGAGCTGAAATTTTAAAATGAATTCTTCTGTTTGTTTTTTTTGTATATTTTTCTTTTGTTTACTGGGTAACTAGAATGTTTCCTATGCTATCCAGCTTTATCTCTTGACAATGCTTAACCGAAAATCTGTGCCCCAGTTTCAATGTTCTGGTCCTTACTGAGAATCTGTCGTAGAGCTGGTAGGTGAGCAGAGGGTTGGGCAGCTCTCTGAAGTACAGCTTGCAGAGAGAGCCCACTGAGTGGATATCCTGTCTGAAGACATCTCTGCTCAGGTCTGGGATCTGTTCAGAGTCAAACTCGTGCCTAGACAGTGACAAACAGAAGAAGAAGATATAGAACAGCGTGGGAGTCATCCTACTGCCCATCTGTCAGTATGAAAACACAAAAACAAGGAGGATATTTTTACACTATGAGCCACTATTTGACTTGGTAATGGTACTTGGTGAATTAATGATTTATTTTGATCTGATATCTTTTGAAATGCTCTGGCGTACTTTGATAATAGTGCAAAAAAAGAAAAACCCAACAAAATTTCTGCATCATAATTGACATGATTTCCATCTCTAATAATATTCCTCCCCAATTAAAAAATAGCAACCTTCTTCTTTGCAGCAGGTAAAGAAGAAACCACTTCAACGCCCTCAATGAGTATAAACTGTGAGACACATCGACATGTCACCAGATATTTATCCTTTTCTAAAACAATGAGATGTGATGTGGCGACAGTCAACACGTTTTTATGTGAGAGAAGTCAGCATAATTGGCTGTCAACACCACATCAGATTATATGTTTCCCAAATTATCTACTGATGGGAGTTTTTGTTTCATGAATTCCTCCTGGCAAGCATAAAAAAAGATAATTACAGCCGCTCAAAGCTGCACAGGTTCAAAGACATTGTATTTGATGGATTTCAGATGAAACAGCTTAAAAACAACACTATCAACAGCGTCCATCATGTTGATGGTGGACTCTTACAGTCTATTTCTAATAACTGCTTTCGAATCATTAAATGCATCATACTGACTATCCAAATTTAAATAGAAACCCACAACTTGTCAGTCACCTGCCAAGCAATAACACATTTGCAGCCCTACCATTATCAGAGTCTTTCTTAAACAACAAACCATTCTGTATAAAGCATATTAGTCATTAGAAGAAATCAGTTTTGTGTAGCACTTTTCAGCGTACTGCTTTACAAGAAGTGGGTCTCAGGTGGAGAGAAAAGTGTCTCCCCAGGTTCGGTGCTTATTCCTGACCTGTCACATTGATTTGTGTTATATTAAATCAATGTCATGAACATAATGGACACAAACCTCAGTTTCTGGATGTTGGAGGAGATCCCAGACAGTCTGTAGATTCCATCCACAACTCCATGCTTTTCTATGAATTCAGCACAGCTCTTCACAACCTGTGGGACTATAGGACACAGTCACAGTCATGAGAGGAGGCTGAAACAGTACGTTTCTATAAAGCACAAATACAGTGCTGTAAGTATCACACTCTCGTTCATTTCGGATATCTTCAGACAAATTCCTCACCAGACACACAGAATGGCTCATGTAAGAACACAACTAGTGATTGCAAGCGCTGGCATCTCAATTCTCCACAAATCACATTAAAAGGATAACTCTTGTGATAGTCTATATTTTTCAAATACCACAAAAAGAACAAAACCATTGAGCCACAAAGTTTCACTGGGTGACATGTTCCTTCATTACTATGAATATGTGCACTGTAATTTCTGTTTTGAGTGAATCCAGCACATACAGTCCTGCTGCTGTGAATACTTACTCGCCAACCAAATGTGTATTAATCTGCAGCTTGTGCACCATTTACTCCTGTTTGAGTAACATCTGCTAAAATGTACAGTGCTCAGCTGTTTTAGGAAATGATTTAGCCTTTTAAATAAAGTACTGTATATATTTGTGACCTATTTTTCTGAGATATGTGTCACACGTGTCATTTTGTTTGGTGATGGGATCATTCCAAAATACAAAACAAGATGATTATCAGACAAAGACAGAAAACACATTTCTGCCCTACAAAATGATGTTTATTTATTTTTTCTCTAATCCCTCCTTTTTTCATGTGAAATACTGAAATACTATAATTTTACCTCTTCAAACATAAATCACTCTATGGTTGAACGCGCGAGGAGGGGTCACAAATAGGCATTACATCATTGTAAGGGGTCACAAGCCAAACGGTTTGGAAAGCGCTGGTTTACATCTTATTTTACAATGTTGCCCATGTAGCTTTAATCCATTACTCTGCATAAACTGACATGACATGACATAAACCTGCTTATTGCACCATAGGCCTGTTTCAAAAACACACTTAAGAAAGAGCTTTTGGCAAATCTTCAGGGATCTATGCAGAATCACACCCTGCTGTCGAACATAAAACGGTTATTCACACCACCAACTCAATTCACATCAAACATCACAGCAATGTATCACAAATCCACTATAGAGGCGGCAGATCCATCGGGTAATCCCTTCTTGGGGTATTTACAATTTAAAAATGTGAAACATTTCGGTGAGAACTGCCAGCAGGTAAGAATTACACAAAGGGAAATAAGAGAGAAAATGAAAAAAGAAACCATTGCAGGAATAATTTACCCTCATGTCCTGAGTTGTGGAGATGTTCCCCCAGGTCACAGCCAAACACTCGCTCTCTGAGGATGCCGCGCTGACGCAGCTTCTGTGGTGGCGGTCGAGACTTCATAAAAGACCTCAGGAATGTTACCAGCTTCCCATGCTTCTTACACACTGATTAAGACAGCACACACACATATAACAGCCACTTTAAATCAATCCGACTCATATCCTGGGAGCATGTCTTAAATAAGTCATCAACAGCAGGACAGACGCACACTGAAGAGTACCTGGCTTTGGCACTGAGCTTTGAACACTCGGGGGAATCTTGTCATTTATCAGCTCAACACAGTCGCAGGGGAAAAAACCAACCTGCAAGTAGAGAGAAGAGCCGAGTAAATAGGAGAGCCAGAGATGGTGATACACTTGTAAGTTCAAAGGACCACTGGGGGTGTTTAGTGCTGTAGCAGACTGTTGTAGGGTGAAGGTGCAAAAATAGGTCAGTAAGCATGAGGGTACAAGCTGCCTCGGGCTGAACATTGCTGGCTTCCATTCTTATTTAGCTGAGCATCCATGGGTGTCACAGCGACAAATCCTTTCTTTACTAAGGCGATTTTAAAAATATGGTATTCAACAGGAACAAATAGGAACCCAAGCAGTCAGTATGTCCTTATCTCTGAATATGAATTCCCTGGAAAAGTTTTACTTAGTCACTACTTTATCATCAGTGGAAGAAGAGACAAGCTGTTCACTATTAATTTCTATCA
Source organism: Seriola lalandi dorsalis (assembly GCF_002814215.2). NCBI lineage: Eukaryota > Metazoa > Chordata > Actinopteri > Carangiformes > Carangidae > Seriola > Seriola lalandi. The sequence goes on along the minus strand of NW_019524480.1, from coordinate 473,875 downwards.
GACATAATCAAAGTCCAGATTGCAGTCTGCCTGATACGACCACAATGCGAACGAAGTGAAGCGCAGCAGATGTTTTACCTGAAAGCCATGTTTCCCTCTCCACCAGCCCGTGTCTTCTTTAGGAGGCATGTCTATCACCGACACAATGTCGCCCACCTGGATCACAGACAGTGTGAAGATGTGAATAATCTGCTCACAGCTGAGCGTGTCAAAATGGCATCAGAAATATGCATGTGCAAAAACATGCAGGGAAAAAGGAATGCTAAAAAAAATGAAAGAGCTGCCAGCTGATGATAAAATGACTTATTCGTGATAAACAACGTGTCTCAGAGGGTACCTCGAAGGTCAATTCATCTGTGGCCTGTGCTGTGTAGCGTTTGGTCACGTGGGCAGCAGCGATGGCGGGGACATTGATCGAGGCTTCTTCAGACACCAGCAGATGGTTCCCCTTGTTGTCAATCTAAAAGGAAACACAGCCTGACATTTGAGGAAATGCCTTCTCCTTAGTTAGAGTCATGTTTTCTTTGCTCAAAGGCTGGAAGTAGGGAGAGTTAGCTAGTCTAGATTCATTCATCATGTTTAGACATAGTAATGATTTTCATTACCAGGCGGATGATACGCAGCTGTGTGTTCCCATAAAGCCTGATACCACCAATATTTCTTTTATTATTTCCTGCATCACTGAAATTAAGAATTGGATGCTGTAGTAACAGCATTAATCATTTCTAATCTAGTCCAGGTGCCTTTTGTAATAATGTTAAAAAAAGAGGCCCATAAGTGTACTTTTGAACAAAGCTGTCTTTTGATGTTCAGGTGAATAAAATTGTGCCATTCTGTTTTGTCCAACCAGGGCATTTAAACCAGATCAGGTTATTCCTTTCAGTTGCAGATCTAGAAAAAAGTATTTAAGCTCCTCCTGACTTGACTATTGCAGAGCACTTACTCTTTGTTTTTACTGTAAAGAACTTTGTAACCTTATGTTGAAAGGGGCTATATGAATAAAGTTATTATAATAAAAATTGATACATACATAACAAAACAAAGTACAATAAAAGATACATTTTCTTATTTACTGTTATTAATATTTTTGCTGAGAGTGGAGGAGACCCTGACCAATGCATCAAAACGCAGCCAATTATCAGTTTATTACAGAATGTGTTTGATTTTAAAAATGTGTTTACAGGAAAGAGGAGATTAAAAGTGTTTAAGTCTACTCCAACATGTTGGTTAAAAACTGAAATCAATTAAAAAATACCAGGAACCTCCCACAAGAAACCTCATAGTTCAAACAGTTGGAAATATAAACCCAATTTACACAACATCTCCAGCTGTATAATGTTACCACATCTCACAAACTTGTCATATGTGACACAAACTGAAATGTATAGTTTTCCTGAGCTGCATTTATAAAACAAAAAGTGAATTAAAACAAACTTATATATTGAAAAGTGAATATTAAACAATGGGGTCCATTCTGTAGAGCGCAGGATTAATAGCAAATATGAGCAAACAACTGATAAGAAGAACTGATACCTCCATCCATGTTAATACTGGACCACAGTTGATTTTGTTGTCAGCGATGGCAGAGAAGCGGGACAGGTAAGTGGCCAGCATCTTCGTTACTGACTGAAGGGAAACATGAGATTGGCAAGATTTATACAAGTATAACAAATGAAGCATCATTTTCCATGCAACGTGAAAGAGAACCAGATCTGATTACCAGATTAATCCTAATTAATCTGTAATGTATATCTTAAAGCAGTTACAGATCATAGAGAAAGCCATTGTAGCTCTGTGGTACCTCAACAGTGTCCTTTAACGTGTCGTATCGTGGCAGTTCGGTGAGATGGGAGTAACGCCGGTCATAGATACACAAGTGCACGTGTTTGTCCAGCACCCGAAAGTCTTCATAGGATCTCTTCACCAGCCAGTTTCGACCCTGACAAAGAAAAGATGAGAAACTGCAGTTTAACAGAAGAAAAACATTACTAACCAATTTGCGATATCATACAATATATATATATATATATATATATATATATATATATATATATAAATATAACAAGTAATTGTACCTGGCAGGTGATCTGAACCAGAAAGACCAGCTCTTTGGAGTCTAAACCAGCCTTCGGTCCTTCACTCTGCCCCTCTGCAAAGGCCAACTACGAGGGAAGGGAACCAGTAAAAACAGAGCGTCAGAGGAGCTAATATTGAGAGGGACTCATATTCTAAATAATGGATGAGTATAATACAACAACCTCTCTGTATGTGACCTGGTATACAAGAAAAGCATCATGTCAAACCCCATTTTTCCATTAAATAGTAAAACTCCTTTTACACTGAGCAGCTGGGTATAAAACCTTAAAAACTCCAGCAACACTGAATCATGGGAAGACAAGCTTGAAAAAAAGATGTGTATGAACATTTTTGAAAAATACAATAAAATTTGCTTTTTGTTTAATTTAGAAATGAGCTGTCAGAAATTCTGACAAACGCTCGTTGAACATGTCAGACTTTATGATAAAGTTTATTTAGGGAATTGAGTATATTTCCTGTGCTGCCAACATAGAAGTGATTCATATTCTCACTTCACCATAAATCCTGCAGTATGAAATGTATAATACATTAGCTGCTAAGATATCGGCGCTTGGAGGCAGTGTAGACTTAGAACAGATTTCGCCTTCTCCTCACCAATATTCTATATGACCCGAAAACTGAGAAGATCAAAGCCTCGCAGGAGTTTGGGAATATGTTGATAGACATTTCTGTAAAAGACACTTCAAAGACCTGGAAGCCAAAGGAAGTTCTAGTTATTTATAACTGTAGCTCATCCACATACACTGTTACACAACACACAACGACCTAGTTACTGCTCAACAGTAATACAGCAAACCAGACTGACAAAGAACCCAGAATGAGAAATTGTTGTTAAATGAGTCATGATGGAAAAGCTGTTGGAAGTAATAGTCCGATCTAAAAAGCTAAATTAAGTGCTGAAGAGGGTCAAAAGGCCAAAAGGATGATGGGAAGCATAATCATACAGATAAACCAAGATCCTTTTTTCTATTAAACAAAAAGCTAACCTGATAAAAATTAAACATTATGGAATGAAACAGCAAAAATCTTAAAGTTACCACTGAAGGCATGCTTGAGTACCACTTCCTCTATGATGCTAACACCTCACAGATCAGTCCTCCTAATCTAAATCACGCTAACACGGCTCAGACCTCAGCCGTTTGCACAGAAACATACCTGCAATATGTTATTCATTCACAAACATCTGGCACCAGATGCTCAAATTAACATGTAATCTAAAACACGTTTCTTGTTACCTGCCACTAAGGCATCTCAGATATCCATCCGCAACTGGAGGAAGTGGCTCTCCCTTTGTGTGCAGCCGCAGTCCTGGACCTCACTAAGCTCCAACAACAAGCCAAGTCTTGGCTGAGGGCAGCAGATTTTAAATGCTGCTCCTTACTCGCCTGGTTGCCGTCCACTGCCGCCTTACGTAAAATGCTCATTCACACGATTTTGGATCACCAGACGCTTACTGCGCTATTCAAAGCAGAAAATATGAAAAGAGGATGCTTCCCTCTGTGTGTCTAACACCCCCTCCCCTCCTTCCTGCCTCCCTCTTTCGATCTCTTCCCCCTCCTCCCTCTCCTGTGCACTGCCTCCCTCCCCCCTCTCCATCTTGCCCTCCCCCTCTCTACTCCTTTCTCCGGTGGCAAAGGGGGGTTGGCATTAAATGGGCTCAACCGGCACACACAGATGCAAAAGCTCATCCATCACACAGAGGCAAAGGCTGCACCAGATAGATAGGCGACCCTTCTTCATTTCAAAACAATTCTCATTCATTCCACTCTCAAGGCGAGACTGGAGCTAATCTGGGGAGGAATCAGTCAGGGAGGCTGCAGACAGAGACAGTCTGCTCTCCTTTTGCTATTCTGCAAGACCTGATCAGTACCCTCCCTCCCTCCCTCCCTGCCGCCAGGGTCTGTGAATGCAGACAGGCAAATGCATCATGGGAGATACCATGAGAGAAGACTCATGTCAAAAAATTAATCAAACTTAAAAATACAAAAATGAAATAAATCTCGGTGGTATGTGCCTGCTTTATGTTTCTATATGTATGTGCAGGCAGTGAGTGCAGCATTCACTGTCAGTGTGTCTCCCACGCTGATATTTCTCTCCCAGCTCAGCTCGGCTTTTCTTCTCCCTGTGGACCGTTTCAAGGTCACTGAAGCTGTTGTGCTTCTTCACCTGCCTCCACCCTAACGATTAAGCCACACTGGTCATGGCCGCCACAGCAGGACGTTCACCCAACAGAGTGAGAGCATCCTGGGATTTAAGTCCCATCCAGCCTGCTACATTCTGGTCCATTAATGCTACATGTAGGGAAGGATTCAGCCCCTCAGTGTGCATGCACTGATCACACACTGTTTTGTGTTAAGCTATCCTGGCGTGCTTCTGGTTGTGGAGAGATGACTGCTGCACTCTGCTGGCAAGCACTTTGAACTGCACCGAGGCTAACCAGGCGTTTAACAGCCACTTCCACACATGACTGACCAACGAGTAGTGCTTCACTACTACTCATTATCACTGCTGCAAATATACTCTCTCTTAAAGTTAGAAAAGTTCATATGTCCAAGTAATGAGTTGGATGATCATCAGGTATAAAATAGATCAATATAAAATAGTTAGATATTTCAGTGTTGAACCAATGCTGCGAGCCATGCTGCCATGTGACAATATTTTGAAGAAAGCCCACAATACAGCGATTACCTCTTGCTAAATTTAACTGTAATCATATATTCTCACACCTTTTATTGTTTGGTTACTCTCAAATGACTTATCTCCCTCAATTCCTAGATAGACTCAGCTGTCTATCCAAGAAAGTACTGTATCTTATTTACTCACTGGCTGACATCATGTGCTCAAGTCAAACTAAAATCCTGCATCACAAGTTTAAAGAGGTCGGATGACTGTGACATTAATATACTGTAATATAGAGGATTAACACATAACTGGAATCAGATCATGGCTTCAACATGAATGAGGCTAATAACATCTGTAGTAGTGAAAACATAATAATCTCTGCATGACAGGTTATACTTCTGGACAAATTTGTATTCCATAGATGCCCCGATAAAACAGAACTGACAGCACCAATGTGGTATTTCAGGAAAAGGGAGGAAAATGCAATTACGACTGTCCAGAAAAGACAAACAAGCATATTGATTTAATTGCCTCATTGCATTTCAGCAATGAGGCATTTTTGGAGCAATTCACCAAAATGGCCACCGAACTTGGGCCAAAGACACAATTTCTAAATATAGTAACTCTCAGCTGCAGAAGTCACACTGTAAGTATTTTCAAGGCTCACCTGAACGTTGCCAAAGTCAACAGTCTCATAGTGGAAATGGGCACACTCTGCCAACCTGGGGAAGTGACCTCTGGGAAACGTCAGCCTATATACAACACAGCACAACAGCAGCTCATCAGTATTCAACACAATGTCACTGTGATGGAGAGAAAAGGCAAAGTGAAAGAGAACAAAAGAGTGGGGAAAGAGGAAGGGAATGATTAGGCCTCTGTGTGTGAGAGCAGGGTTAGAGATGTAGCAGGCTGACTTGTCTGTCTGCGCCGCGCCCATCATTTTATAGGTCCTCATTTCACTGGCCTGGATAAGAGCCCTGGTTTACAGCCTATAATAGCAGCAACACTGTCACGGGGAGCACCTACTTCTTCATGTTCTTGACCTTCATGCTAGCCGTGCTGACGCAGGAGCGCAGGAGGGGCTCGGCTGGATGCTCTGTGATATCATCGCTCCTCACCTGCCAAACAGAGACAGCAAACATCACTAAGTGTCAGTCACAGGACAACTGATGGAAAAGAGATAACAGTCAAGAATGATTATGTGGATCACCATAAAAAAGTGGTTGGGCAGCAACAGACACAAGATACATACAGCTTATGTTATGTTATGTTATGTTATGTTATGTTATGTTATGTTATGTTATGTTATGTTATGTTATGTTATGTTATGTATGCTACAACTATGCTAATGTTATGTTAAACTAATTTAATCTTATACTATGCTATACTATGTTAAACTATGTTAGGTTGTTTCCTGCAAATCATGACATGATATCTTATGTTATATCAGCGCTATGCTAAAGTTATGTTTTTTCTTATGCTACGTTATGCTTTGTTGTAAAGCTATGTAATGTTATTTCATGCTAATATTATGTTATATGAGTTAAGTTAAGTTGAGTCATTCTTTGATTAAATATATATATGAACATTAAGGCTGTTCTTGGTCTATGTGTTTGTCTATGAATATTGTTATTAATATTATTAATATTGGTCATGTTTGTATCAAATCTAAATAAAAAAAGGCTTATAAAGAAAAGAATACATGCATAAAAATCTATTGCACTTCACTGATCCAAGAGACACAGATTCTAAAAACAGGAAGTTAATTCTCCCACAGAAATATGAAGATGTAAAGAAAGACTGTGGAGGCAATATTGTCAAAACACCTTTACCTCAGCAGTTATCAAACACGCCTCCTCACTCTCAGGTAACACATCCTCAAATGCAAATTTACACCTGTCCATACCTTTATCACTGTGACTAACAGCTGTCATGTGACTGACATATGACCTCAGTTACATTAATATGTGACACCATTGTGTGAATCACAACCAGTGCAGCCTCATGGAAGAAGGGTGACATGTCTGTTGGTTTATGCATCTTTTTAATATATTTTTATGTACTTTTTATTCTATATTTATGTATTTGTTGTGGGTAAGTGATGAGTCAGAGTTGTGTGTGTGGGTGTGTACCATGGCAGTGGATGTCTCCTGTGGCTGTTTCTCTTCTAGAGGATTATTGTTGGTGGCTTGAGGTAAGGCATCTTCTTTATCCAGGTCAGTAGATGGTAGCACATCTCTGCAGAGAGACACAGGTCAGGAGTCAAAACAAAAGAACAATGACATGTCCACATCCATCCAGTGTGAGGTTTTCCAGAAAAAAAAGTCTTGTAGTTTTTTAGAAATACACCAGATGGTGCAAGTGAGTGAGATGAATTCACAATATGTGGCTTGGGCTCAAATCATGACACTGCACCAGCATGGCCCAGAAAACATGTTGTACTTGGACTGTGGTGCTTGAATCTGTAACATCATTAATAAAACATGAGAATCTAATCATCTGTTCCAATCAAGTCTAGACGGGAACAAATACATTACATTCATCCTTGATACAGATTAGTCTGAAAAATGGTTGCATCTTCCAAGGGGTCAACAAAAAGCCATGGTGTCTTTTGAATGCACTCAGGAAAGCAAAGCTTGTCTATTCAGAAAGTCATAAAGGCAATCCACCCACAAGGGAGCGCTTCACAAAACCTTCACTTGAAATGTGACTCAACGTACTCGGGAGCGAAGGGTGAGGTCCATTCAGCTCAACTTTTATAAGCAACAAAGAACGGAGAGAGAGAGGCCTTTAATTTGTCACAGTCATTCAGCTTGATGAGATCAGGACATGAGGCCAGAAACACAGACACAGCGTCATTTGTGACACATCTAATTACATAGATATTATGTAAACTCATAGAAAATACAATGAGCTTCGGGTCTGATAGCGCTTTAAACAGTTTTCCTCTCTGTCTTACTCTGAAAACAGGGTCATGCTTTCGCCTTACCATTAAACTGCTCAAACTTTTATTAATTTAAATGCAAACACATGTAAATGACCAATGACCAAGGCCACGTAATATTTACACATACTTTTTAATGTGCATTTGTATGGTTTTACATAATTCCGATCAGCTGACATGAAACAAGGAAAAAGAGTAACTCACCCCTCAAGGACGTCACTACTTCCTGGTTCTCCCTGGGGTCCTGAAGCAGCATTTTCAATCACCGCGGCAACCACACATCCAGCCTCCATGATGCTGCCTTACTGCAACAGCCCGCTGTAGAGAAACGTGAGTAGGAGGGAAAAGGGAGAGAGAGCGAGGGAAGGAAGCAAGGTGGGTGGGTAAAAGAGTACAAGATGGGAGGAAGAGTCCGATGCAATAAAGCCGCCAGACGTTAACCCACTTGAGGCTGCAGCGTGCGCGACTCTCAAGGCTACAATCCACAGAGCCCAGACTGTAATGTGCGATGACATCATGCTACAGTGCCGAGGGCTGCTTCAGAGATAATGCATGTCAGGCTGCAAATTCATATGATGGGTTCATGAGAATATCAGCTTCTTTTTTATCAGAGCACTGACAGGTTTTAGCTGGAAAACATACTCATATCCCCCTCATGGAAATGTCAAGACTGCCACAGCAGCTTCAGTGCACGTCCCTGAACAACATATGCAGGTTTAGGGCAGTTATTTTTGCTTTTTTTATCACTCATGAATATATTTCTTTTGATTTTTTTTCCAGACTCTTGATATTCTACACTCTTGGTATGAATGGGTTACTTTTGACCTAAGTGTATTAAGAATAATCTGCCTGGAAATGAAAATCAACCCCCATCATGTCAGGCAAAAACCCACTGAGGTTCACATCTTGTTCACCAAACAAACAGTGAGTAAACACCCACTGGCCCATCCCAGCTTTCTCACAAATGCTTTAAGGCACTGCTGTCATCTTCTTATTCTTTCCACAAAAAACAAAAAACAAAAAAGGAATGGATGTATACACAGAAACAAGGCCCCGGAAACACAATGAATGTGCTTTCGGGGCCTTGTTAGGCTAGTTAGGCTAACTAGATTTACATGATTTGATTAATTGCAAATTTGAACCCCTTAAATACAATATCAAATAAGAAATTATTTTTTAAGGTGCTCATATGGTGCCATCATCCATCCATCATGTGTATCTGCTTATCCTTATCTAAGGGGCTGGAACAAAACCCAGCTCCCACTGGGTGATGGGCGGAGTGCACACATATAGACAAACAACCATTCACGCTCCAATTCACACCTCCGGGCAATTTAGAGTCGTCAGTCGACCTAACCTGCATGCCTTTGGACTGTCGGAGAAAACCCACGCACGCCCAGCTAAAACATTCAACCACTTCACCACAGTGCTGCTCTACTCATATGGCACATACGCCTGAATAATGTTACGTCCAATCAGATTGCTGCAAACTAACTGGCACAGACAAAACCAGGGGTCATGTTAAATTCTTTGTTGTTCTTCAGTAATAAAAAAAATTAATAGATAACATTGAAATCCAGCCATTTACCAGTCCACAAGGGAAATTTGAAAGTGTAATTCTGATATTTACTCTTTTTTATTGAATAAATATCTACATGTTTCTGGACCATATTGGATCCATGAGAAGACTGATACTGGAACAGCCCCTAGCGCTCTCACTTTCTACCAAAATCCATAATTACTACTCCTCTCTTTATGTACTGTAAACAAGCAGAAGGAATGTCCTGATGCAGTGAAACTCGACCCTTCATAATGTTCCTCTACAATCTTCCCATAACTAGCTTCCAGGTGCTTCGTGTTAAACAGTGACCTGAGGGCATGTGGGTGCAAATAAAGGGCCCTTCACACACCTCACCTCGAAGGCATACAACTACAGCACTGAAAAAAAAAATCCTTCCAATTAACACCAAGGCAGTTTTACCTCTTCCCTAAGCAGATTTGCTAATCAGCACGGAAATGTTTGGAGTAACAAGTAGATTCATCAACCCCAGCCGCTGCTGTAGTAGCAGTTTCCCACCAGCCCCTCTGGCCTGGAGCCCCACTGAGTTGCTGTTGACTGACTTCCACAAAGCCTCCTGACTCAGCAGAATGTGAGCAGGCAGACAGGAATACAGGCCAGGTCGGACTCCACTCTATCCACATCTCATACTATATCTCCTCTCTAATAGACACCATACCCTTGCCAGGGGAGAGCCAATGCCTTAAACAGACAGGAAATTCATTTACTGTTTAGAAAGCACTCTTGGATGGTGGTCACTTGGGGAAAACCTTTTTGGAAAGTCATATGAATAAGCAGCATGTCACCAAATTATGTGAAACTGGGAGCATTGGGAGTACTTGTAATATAATTAGTGCCTCCTTGTATAGTTTAGATATTTAGGACAACATAAAACAAAGTAAGTTGTGCTGCACATTCATCAAGATATGGCGATCATCATCACCTCTTTTAAAATATTTGGACTATGTGTGCTAATGGAGGACAGATAATGCCAGCGGCTGCTTGCAATCTATGATAATAAAAAATGTTGCATGCTACACAGTACAATGCCTGACCTTGCTGATCGTACCACATCAGACAGCGAGTCTTTTCAAGTGTAGGAACATGTTGTACTTCACATTGCAGAGGAGGCTGGCTTGCTGTGAGCTTTAAAACCGCCTGCCTGGTGAAGGAGTCATGGGCTTTTGTTTCTATGTGAAAGACCTTGTGGGAGAAGAACTGAAGACAACAGAGAGGAACATATGAACAAGTGAATGCCTTATAGCAAGTACCCATTTGCTATTATGAACATCACAATACAGGAAAAGTAGAGTATTCTTGAAATGGCCCAAATAGCTTGGGCTATAAAAAGACTGTCACGATTGTAAAAAGTCAGAGTTTTAGGAGGTGATCTCACGTTTGTCCATGGCAGAGGAAAATGGGTGGCACATACACTTTGTTCAGCATTACAGGCAAGAAAAAATAAAACAATGGTGAACCAAGTACCTCAAAATCTCTGACACCGATTTACTGTTGGAACCTACACTGCACACAGCTGCTGTATATCAGGAAGAACTCATCTTTCCAAATCAGGAAGAACTCATCTTTCCACTACATCTCTATCAGTCATATCCAAAGCATTAAGCAAAACTATTCCAGATACAAGAACAAAGATGACGTGTACCTGCCACACTTAAAGGCAGAGACATTGTTCTGATGTCAGGAGACTGTAGCAGCACAGAAGGATGTCGTTCCGGTATCTGATGGCCTACATGGCGTTTTAAAGAAAAATAGGGCAGCCCACACAATCTTGCACACACACTGTTTATGAAACTGGTATCAGCAAGCGTGTTGACATGAAAAATGGCTGCCTACATATTTGTAGCTACAAACACGCAGCAGATGTGTCTTAAGTGAGTCACGGCTAGGGAGGGAGGAAGTACGGCTGAGGAGATGGAGAGGGAATACAAAAACTGCCATTTCACTTTTTTCTTTTTCAGGGTTTTGACAACACAGTCTCCATCCACCCAGACAGAATTAAGTGTAACTGACACACATGAATGCTAATACAGCTCATGTACGGATATTAGGTAGTATTTTTGTGGATGTCTGCAGGAGATTATGGAATTGCAATTGCAATCAAAAGGCTTCCGGTACATTGTTTAAGGTGGACTGTAAGTGACAAACATAACACAGTCAAACACATTTTCAAAATAGAAACATTGGCTTGCTAATAAAAACAGGTACTGAAGACAAGTCTAAAGAAGAGGAGAGGCTGTTTTATCGTTATCTCTTTTGGCTTGTAGAACTGTCCTCTTCAATAAGATAGCTGCAAATACCAGTATGTGGAGGAAGAGATTAAGAACTTGGTACCTAAAGTACGAACCAGGAGGTAAACCAGAAATATCTCTGGACCTAAAATGTTCATCATAAACTTTCCAAACCCCTGCAGGGAACTTTCAGTCATTTTGTGCTGCTGCATGTCAAAATATTACCTAAACCAAGTTGCTAATTATATGTCCAGCAGATAAAGAGCAATATTATTCATTTGTAGTCATGTTTGTGTCCAAATGATGAATATAAGCCCAATATTCGCTGTTCCTTTAGCTTTTGGTCTAGTTTGGTCTTTAGTTTTTGGTCTCCACCAACTCCTGCTGCTAAATGCTCCACTATGTTCACCATCTAGTCGCTAACTTTGTGGGTCTGTCATTTGTTGCTGGGCAGGGAATGTGTGGCAGGTTTTTAGGCCTGCTGCAGCTGGACTAATGCAGATGGGAGTGGTCAGACTGAGCCAATACAGTCTATTTGAAAGACGGAAAACCAAAACAGTGAGCTGCAAAGAAATGCAGAAGTCGGATGATAATTCTCTGTAGGTTCATCGTTATGAGTCCCCCCTTTCATATTAACATAGCCCTGAGATCCATTGTTAACATAAAAATATTGATTATTGCAGCTTAAACTATATCTCTGACATCGCTTGATTTTGCTGTGGATCCCCACGACGAAGTGACAGGCCGGCGTTGTCAACAAGGGGAAAGTTGGTTTCATGCTCTCATTCTGAGCTCTGGAATGCAGTCAACACAAGCGAGAGAGACGCAGTGGAGAAAGGCCCACGGTTGCCATGGTAACATGTCTCCAGTCCATCGTGACTTGATGCTCCTCCAGACTGAGGATGAGGCAACACGAGGAGTGAAATGAAACCTTAAAGGAACGTTTGACCACAAGCTTTTGACACATCATTAGTTAATCTGAGGTGTTCAGATGCCCGGTGTGCTGCTGCTCTCGTGTGAGAAGGCCACAATGCAGGAAATGATTTTAAATCAGCCATCTTTACTGGAGCTTTGTCACTTCTGGGGGGAGGGGGGCATATGATCCTATAATCTTCTTGATATCTACCAGTGAGATTAACTTTATTTCATCTGAGTCGGTGTCACAGCTCAGTCTTTGTCCTGCAACCTTCAGAGGTGAAGGGTGAACAGCAGGGCGATTAAGTTGTAGACAACAAAGATCCAAATATTTAATTAACAAGCCGATCTGTCACCAAGGAAGACAACCTAAGCCTTGCAGTGAAGTATAGGTCTTTCTGTTCAGAGCACAAATTTATTTCCTCAAGAAAAACTGATGATGTAGTGAAAATAGAGAAAAAGAGAAAATGTTATTCTGTGGGACAAATATTTTTGACAGGAGGATATAGCCATGCCACTTTACAACTGGCTCACTAAGTCAATACTTAGTGTCACAAAGACTCACCCACACAGTTATACAAGACTACAGTCTCCTAATGCGATCCAACATCCCTGAAACAATTACTACCTCTGTCAAGATCCTGTTCAGCGATGTCAGAGTTGGCTCAACTCTGGGGTAATCATTTTTGAGGCAGTGATTGTGGCGTGTGTATTGGACTGCATCACGTCATAAAATATCTAGCATGTAGCCTACCTATTATTTTGAAACTACACACTTGTGCCTGCAGGCTTCACAATAAAATGCAGGGCTGTAGCTAATGATTATTTTCTTTCTAACAGTCCAAAACACAAAGATATTCAGTTTTCTATCACATATGACAAAGAAAATCAGCAGATGTTCACATTTTTGAAGATGGAACCAGTGAATTTTGGGAATTATTGCTTAAAAAATGACTGAAAAAACTAACCAATTGTCAAAATGGCTTCCTACTTCCTACTTTTGTGTCTATCATGATCGACGAATCATTTTAGCTCAACATAAAATACCTAACATATGGCTATTATTTTGTCCTGTGACAAATGACAATTTTTTAATAGATTTATAATTTCATTAATTCATTGATTAATGATTTCTTCTATAAAATGGAAGAATATCGGGGCAAATGCCCAAAAAAGTTTGCTAAAGCCAAATGTAATGCCTAATTTTGTGCTTTTTACTTGGAAAACCATTAACAGATCATCAATATAGTTGTCTCACGGTTAACATGAAATACTTAAATATACCTATTATTTTGCAACACACCTCCCACTAAGTAGAAAAATGTTTTTTTGCTAAAAAAAATGTCCTAAATGTGTCATTGATTATCACCTGTCTCGATGATTAATCGACTAATCTTTTAAGATCAACATAAAATACTTAACGTGTATTATTTTGTCCTCACAGCTTATACCTGTGGTACAGGATTCATAAAATAATGCAATCCAAGGTACAGCCTCAGACATTACCACAGAGGTTAATGTACAGTTCTTACATGTGCTCTAAATAGGTGATATGAATAAAAATCCTTAAAAAAATTATGACACTTTAAAATGAAGAGGTCTCACAAATGTAGCACTTGTTGCAGGGCTGTTGCACTGTATTGCATTAGATCATCCAAGTCTTTATCATTTATGGGCCCACCCACTGCATTACAGTGATTCCTAGAAAAACAGCCCCAAAATCCTCCTGACAGATAAACTCTGAAGTGTTTTCATAACCTGTGATGCAACCAGACACACACTCCCCTCCCAGTCCTCTACACCAGCCACAAACGGAACTGGGATCCACTGGGAAAAGTTTACCACCGGTGTACTCTGACCTGTTGGGCCTGACAGATCACCGGTCAGCCGTAAACACACACCCACACACACACACACACACACACACGCACACGCACACACACGCACACACACACACACACACACGCACGCACGCACGCACGTTCCTTTGTCAGACTGATCAATTGAAATGAAATAAATGCCTCAAACAGGTGTAGAGGACGCACCGTCAGGGCTGTGGCAGCAGACGAAGCAGTAACCTGGTTATGTCTGTACAGTACGTGATATTTAGAGACGATCCGTGTTCAAACAGCCTACCTGTAACTGTGCACGTTGCTCCACTCCGCTGCCTCCTCTATGCTGCACAGCGCTGAGCTTCTCGACGAGGAAACATGTTGTCAGCATCGCACTGCAGAGCCCCTCACACCGGACACACACACACACACACAACAAGCACACAGGCTAGAGCTGATCATCTGAGGTAGATGTTTTCACGATAAACCCTGTGATCGGGTGCGACACCGCGGAGGCAGCGTGGGAGTCACTCCGGAGAGCCGCGGCTGGGCTGCCTGCCTGCCTGCCTGCCTGCCTGCCTGCCTGACTGACTGCTGGGAATCTGCACTTGCCGCCGGGAGCGCGCACAACTGGTCTCGTGCCCGCGCCTCGGATATTTTAGACCCCGGGGTTCCCAGATCTTTTCAAAACCGTGGACCCGGATATTAGGTAGGCGTGGGAGTATGCATGGACCCTCTGCTTGATGATATTCACAAGCCCGAGCAGCCCCATCTGGCAAGTGGTGTGGTGTTAGGTAATGCTTGGTACAGAATTATATAAGCATCCAGTGTAGGTGGGGTGGTAACAGTGAGGGGAGTGAAACCTGGTGTGCAAATAACTCATCCTAATACATCATCTCATTGTGCCTGTGCACTGGAGGAGATAATGTGAAATTCAGCTACTCCTATTTTTGCTGGGGGGGGGGGCACTGGGACCCTTCTTTTGGTCATGTCCTCAAATTTTCCTTTTAAAATACTTTTTTTCACAACGGAGTTTATCATGTAAAAATTTAGAGGATACAGTTTCTTAAAGAATCAGTTTGACATTTTGGGAAATATGTTAATTCTCAGTGTAGAGTATTTCCATTTTATGTGTCATTATATTCCTACATTACATTTCAGAGGGAAGTTTTTTTACTCCACTGCATTTATCTGACAGCTAGTTATTTTACCAGTCTATTTTTGCATGCAAAATATATGACAAGCTCATAAAACATGATGCATAGTCATAGATCAAATTACCCAACAGTAATTAAAGTTAGAGATGAAATGATTAGTTAATTAATTAATTTGTCAATTGTCAGGAAGTGTAAACAATTTCAATAACTGATTGATCATATTTAGAAAAAATACCAAACATTTCACGGCCCCAGATCCTCAAAAGTGAGGATTAGCTGTTTGTATTTGTCTTAAATTAAAATAAACTGAATAAATTTGAGGTTTGGTCAGAAAGAACAAGCTACTTTAATGTGTCACTCTGGTTAGTCCATATTGAAAATTGTCATCAGTTGCAGTCCTATATGAAATAGTTAAAATTAGCTCCACCTCAACCAGCTACTACAGTGAAATGCTACTTCCACGTCACATTGATGCATTGGTAATAGTGATTTAATGATATCATTATAAATAACAGTCACAGGGCCATTTTTCTGTGTTGATGCTTAAAGTACATTTTCCTGGTTGTACTTACATACACTACTTTTACTCTTGTGCAAACTTTTCCATGCAGGACTTTCACTTGTAATGGAGTATTTTTACAGCGTGGTGTTAGCAGCGAAATGATCTGAATACTTCCTCCACCACAGCTAATTCCCTTCTTGCCTTCTTCAGCTAGCCTTGCCCTGTCCAAAGGTAAACCAAATCCACCTATACCAGGACCTTTTAATGGTGGTAGGAGTAAACAAAGAACAAGATATAGTATGTGTATTTGTTAGCTTTAGGGGTGGTGGAAGGTGGATTTTGAAACCTTTAGACTGAGCCAGACTAGCTGGTTCCCCCTGTTTCCAGTCTTTATGCTAAGCTAAACTAAACCATATTCATATTTACCAGACTGAGAGCAGAATATTATCAATCTTCTCATCTAGCTGTACGCTTTTCTCTGTTTCATGTCATTATGAATTGAATATCTTTGTGTTTTGGATTGTTGGAGTGACGAAACAATAAAAATATTTGAAGCTGTAACCTTTTGATGGGCATTCTGACATCCTGTTGCACTTGTACTTGTATAATTGACTCATTTTACCTGAAAAATACAATCATGGTAATAGCAAGGGAAAAGTCAAACCTGTATGTTCAAGAATCTCCTATGAAATGTAGACAACCTGGCCTCTAAAGGTTAGAGTGTGTTCGACTAGTGGATTAACTGCACTTTTCATTTTCCTCAGGTGTATGCAGATGGCTGCTCATTTGTTTGTTTCCCAGCTTGCCAGAGGGAATTTGAACAAAAGCACAAAGGTCATTCTGACAGACCTCATCCTCTTTCAAGTTGTTTGTTTTCCTTGTTGTGGCTCAGCCGACACACAATCCAGTCCTTAAAGTCTGGGTGGAGATGGCAAAGCCGGGGTCAAAATACTAATCACTGAACAACATGCAGGCTTTTTCAAACATGACTTTGATCTTCCTTGAACAAATGTTTCTTCTAAATTAAGTTGCATTTCAAGATTATTTGTTTATAATTGTCATGTTTTTGAGGAAAAATTGAATTTGAAACATGGAGCTTCTCCTCCTGGGCTGCTGCCTGTGTGTCTTAGAATAATAAAAAAAAAACCCCACATGACCTGATTAAGCCGCTCTAATCAGCACACTATCTTCCCCACTCTCTGCCCAATACTTACACCCTGTGTCCAGCATATGAACTACACCATCTTCCTCAAAGATTGGACCAGTTTGTTTCAAGAGACAAAACCACAAGAAAATTAAAACCTCTTTTGATTTTTTTTATTATATCAAAATACAAAAATTTGAGAGGAAAATTTTGTATGGGACTAAGCATTTGAAATGATATGGTGACATGAATACGACACTACTTTCATATTCTCACAGACATGCCATAGATAGAGCATAGATCATGTGCTAGGCCCATGTCTACGTCATGATGAGCTACCAGGAGTGAGCCTGTGCGTTTTCCCTATAAAGGCTTGAGATGGCGACTGTCACTATATCTAGGCCAGTTGGTAACAGGCCAGAGTGTTTTTACATCATAGTTCATTCTGTTTTTACTCAATAAAGAAACGAGATCCATGGCAGTTGAACATGAAGAGTGAGTAAGACATGATCTCAGACGATACAGAATTCACTGGACAGCAGTGGCAAAACGAGAGGAAAGTAATACAAATATTATACATAAGGCTTTGGTACAGCACCATACAGTATGAGTTAATTGCTCACAAAAAGTTAAGTGAAGCGTATTACCTGATGTAGTGAGAGAACAGAATGACAAGTCTAAAAAACTGACAAATAAAGAGAAACATCAGGTTATCAGTTTAAAACAGAGTAAAGTAAAAAATGTTTTTGCTTTGAAATATTTACATATGAACATTGTTGAATACATGTTTCAACTTAAAGAAGGACATTATGGAAACATTATGCACAAAAAAACCCAGAATAACCAACATATAATACAGAATGTAAACATGTGATGTACAGCACAGAGTTCAGTGGATGAAAATGAAATGAAATGTAGTAAATTTTCTTCCTTTTAAGCACTACTTGGTTTGCTTGAGTATGAGCATTAGCTAAAACAGTCAGCGATGTAGTGCTTATTGTAGCCTACGATAATAATACATTCTAGTTTCTCAGTGCTGGTACACATGAAAAAACAGAGAATATAGAAAATACTACATATTTCTATTTTCCGTCCAATAACAACCAGCTCGGATGTCCATGAATGATTGCTAAATAGGCGTTTTTGTATTGTCTCTACATGCAAGATTAATACAATAAAAAATCAAATTGGTTTTAAGTATCATCCTACCAGCACCTAGTGATGCACTAAAAGCTGTAAGCAGAAAAATTGGAAAAAACAAAATAAAAAAAACAAACAAAGTAAAACGAAAAAACAAACGGAGCTAACAGTACGTCCAAAGCAGCCCTCTTAAACACTGTACATGTTTCTGTTGAATATGCAAAAAAGCCCGGAAGACGACATCCATTCATAAAACCCCATGGAGAGCTTGTTGAGCTTTGTATCAGCTCTTCCCAATACCTTTCTACCAGGAGAATCAGCAGTAAATACAAATGTGGTCTGGTGACTAGTCATGGCTATACTGTACAGTACTAGTAGGAATTCTTCCGTCAAAAAGGGTGGTGGGATGACGTGAGACGGTTACGCCCCTGCAGTAGTGTGCTTGAAAAACAGTGCTGTTAACCAAAGATTGTAGACCTACAGGAAGTGTGTAGAAAAGATCCCCTCATGACCTGACGATGCTCTCAGATTCCCTCCCGTGTATCCTGTGGTGTGTACTAATCTAAATCAGGTTATGTTTCTCCTTTTAGGCTGGGTTAATATTCTCAATATCATCACAAATATACTTTAGAGAGGGTACCTTGGAAGCACGGACAGACATTGCAAACACACTATAGAAAACAGGTCATCTTGAGTTCAGTTGAATGTCACAAGTCTCTATTATTTGCGGTTATACTACTATTTTCCATTATTGTCTATCACTGTCATCACACCATGATACTGTTATGATAAGGACCTATAGTGTCTACCGGAGCTAGTTTAGTTGCTCAAACACACAGGGCCGAAAGAGTCGCTTGTGGAAACAGGAAACGAAAAAATCTTTAGACCTCTATTCTACAGCACCACAAAGTTAAACATAGCACCAAGTCGTAACGTTCAAAGCAACTATGCCCTAACACACTTTTTCTTTATCAAACTAATGTAAACACAATTTCCTCCACAGCACGTATTGTACATGACTATAGCATGTCTGTGACTCTTAGAAAAAAGTTTCCTTCAGTTTATTTGCTTTGGACACCTGAAGGCGAAGAGATCTGGAGTGAATCTACATGTGTGCTCATGAACGGGCAAAATACAGTATTACTTTGTTCCAGAAATATTATAGAGGGCAACACACTTCTGCTTCTAAAGCTTTTTCCAATGGGCATTCACGTACTATACATCAGAGAAAATACTACTCAACTTGTGCAGCCAGCGGGCTATGGCAATAATACATTGTACGGTACTAACATTAAGGTTTCTTTTCTTCTCAGATAAAATAATGTCTGCTAAAGTATGACAAATGAGGCACCTTAAAATGTTTTAAAAACATTATCCACTTAAAGCCGAACTGTAAGCAAATATTTTTATATATAATCTAATTTCTTTTACCTTGGGATCCTTCCCGTCTTTTCATTCACCCTCATACAAGAACGTCTTCCTGTAAAACATGGTTTGATTTATCTTTACAAATACAATACACACCATGTACAGTACATAACAAATATAGATTTTTTTTCCCTCGTATCTTACACGAAACCAATTTGTTAAAGTAGAATATGCACTTTGACGCTCACTTTCAGGCAATCATCACTTTCTCACTTGTCAAGAGTTTTCAGTAAGCAGACATTGAGTCGATTCATTCATTGTGGATATTTGTCGGAAAAACCTCTGATTCGTCGGTAGCAGATGGAAATCTATCTGATATGTCTTTGAATGATTGAACTAGCTTTAGCAATACAAGGAAACGGTTGTTTTTGTAGCCGTCAGAGCAAAAGGAGCTTGGCTGAGAACCTGTGTGGGGCCTACCAGTTATTTTCAAATACAGGCAAAACACAGAGAAGTAAAACAATTTGGACTTAATGTGCCAACTGGTCATCCCACCAGTCACAGCTGCACATTTTAACAACGTAATGGGTCATTCAATGTACTGTGACATCGGGACATTCATTTCCTGTACAGCAAAACATACATTCATTATCGGTTAGTGTTGAAAAATTAACAAACATACAGAGAAGTAGCTAGCAAGTAATATACAGTTTTTAAAGATAAACAGTCAGGGTGGCCATTCTTTGAATATTTCCCATTGCTTGTTAACAGCTTTATGAAGCAATCACATTCTTCTCTTAACAGCTGCTGTTAAACATTAACATCGTTACTGTTGTGGTTTGTTCTTCCTGCATGAAAACTCATGTACTTTTCCACTGAAATTGTATTTATTGATTTATTTGCCTTTTATTAATCTAAACTTGTGTACGTTTTTTGTTTTTATGGGTATTCTGGTTCTGTCCTATTACTTGGATATACACAGTTGAAGCAGGTACCCAGTTAAAAACATAAAAAAAAATGTTTTAAAAAAACAAACAAATAAACAAAAAAAAAAAAAACAAGAATTATGCATCTTCTGTAGCATATTCTCCTGTCCTTGGCAGAGAAAGTAAAAATACACGTAACATTGGAGTCCCTCACTCCCCCCGAAAAGACAAATATGAGAAGGCGAAGGAAAAGGCAGTTTATGTTAGAAAAAACAAGAGAAAAAAGGCAAAAAAAAGGCACCACGAGACGTGCCACATTTCACAAATGATTCCTAAATAATGAAATACATACTACAGTACACTTCACAATTCATCACCCTGTTCTTCTCATCCTACAAGTCCAACCTCTGTTGAGCGTGTAAGTCCCAAATTATTTTGAGAGTTCTCATGAAGGCTATGATCTTTGTCTTAATGCAGTGCTGTAGTGATGAGTGCGAACACACTGAGCCATCACGCACTAAAATTAAGACACTGACGCCTAATGGTTGGCATTAGATCATAAATCAAAATAAACATAATATGCCAGCTATTACTGATAATAAAAAGCTTCTAAATTAGATCAAGTTAGGCCATATTATCCATTTGAATGAGCATGGTGTGTGATATAAACCTTTTTATCCATACGTTTCATATGTAAAAAGGTCAAGCACGTACAGTATACCACAAGAATTACAGCAATTCTGCGTTTTACTCTGAGGTATATTTTGTGGTAAGAACCCTGTGTTTAAATACTGACACTATTTGTATTGTAGGAAAGGTAGACTCATGTCCCTGTCCGAGGACGCACCAGGCTTAACAGTACACTGTATCACTGAAAAACCTAAAGATATGGACCCCTCAATGACCAGTGAGTGAAAAATCTTTAACGTGTTGTCACATACTCAACCAACACATTTTTATTACTGTAGGAGGAAGCTTAATTCCCTTGTTTTACTATTTATATACATTATTTATTTTCAGAGCATTTTCAAGTGAAATTCCTCAGAGACAAGTAGTGGTGACAACTCAGAAAAGCCATTGTTCTTGTCTTCAAATTTTTCCAACCCCGGAGTATTCAGCTTGATGTTTCCCGCTCCACAAACACCGATGAACTTTTTAGAGATTATAAGAAATGTATTAGCTTGATACAGAGACCGGGATGGAGCAGGGAGGGCTGAGGTGTGTGTTTTTTTTTTGTTTAGTTTTTTTTTTTTTTTTTTTTTTTTTTTTTTTTCTTCTACGTGTGAGGGGGAGGGTCAGTTTCGTCGAGTCCAATGGCTTGGTGGGCACATGGGTCAGCGTAGAGTCCCATAATTTGGGCCCTCAGAGTCTGCACTGGCCAGGATGCCTGTCTGGTCCTCCTCAGACTGCCTGCGGTGCAGGAAGGAGGTCAAATAGAGATAGGGATTCTTCTTGTTTTGCCTTTTCCTCTTTCTGTGGAAGTTGAGATTATCTCCCTCTTGGGGTGTCTGAGATTGCTGCTGGGTCTGAGAGGGACACACACCTGAAAGGGAAGCCGAGAGAAGCACAGGAGTGACACACCACCCACATATTTCTAATATTAACTTTGTGTTTCTTCTTTCTAATTGCCAGACTAACCTGTTCTCCGTCCGGAGGTTGTGTTGTTATTGTTGTTGGCGGCCACTCCCTTGGCTTTAGTAATACAGTGGTGTAGCAGTGCTGGTAAGCTCTCAGACCCGGCAGGATCACTAGACGCACCTAGAGGTTCCCTGAGAAGAGGAGAGACAGCACAGCACACATTGTTCTGCATTAATCCAACAGTCGTGTTCAGTCCCGTCTCAGAGTGAAAGGACAGAATGGCACTTTCATTGCTATTTCCAGTAGGTGCTATCATATGATTTGATGAGCTCTTGTATTTCTACTGAGAGCCCTTTCACTAAGATGATGAATTTCCACTGTCTATCTGCGTTGATGGATGATAAAAGTTAGACACAAAGAAAGAAAGAGGGAAAGAAAGAAAAAGAAAAGAGAAAGTGAAAGAAAGAAAGAAAGAATAGTTGACATATGGATTTGGTGAAATTATCGGCTATAAGTTTGTTCTCAAACAATCACTACATTAAAGACCCAGTCCAGGATTCATAGAGATTATGGCAATGCAAACTACATATTTATTCTTAAAGGGTATTTGTTAGTGATACAAAATCACTCAGTCCACGAATTATAGGTGCCATAATTGTTATTTAAAATCAGGGACATTCTGTAATCTTAGCAACAGTGCTAAAATAAATTTCAAATTCAGACAATAATTGCAACTAATGTGCTCATTCAGGTTTGGGTCTTTAAATAGTGGCCACTTCAGAAATGCAGGCAATATTGGTCTCTTTGCTGTATAAAACTCATAAAATGAAAATAATTCCTGGAACTGTAAATTAATGTTCCTGTTACAATGACGACTAGATTTTCTTTTCAAATCCTCCAATACATTATTTTTTAGTTTACACCAGGTCAGGAGTCAGCAACATATGACACACTAAGCCGTTTGTTAAAAGCATGTGAGAAAGTAAATATTACACTACAATATAGATATATCTCGCTGTTTTGTTAAATATTACATTAGCATTGTCCCATAACTACAAGTTTGTAAATTGGATTAATGACAAAGGAGATTACCACAGCATGATGAATTAATGTTGACAAGATAACATGTCAAATCTGAATTAAAAAAAAAAAACAGCATTTTGAGTCATCCCAGAGCTGCAGGTGCTGTAACCAGTAACCGCTTGACAAAGAGGAGACCACACTGCATCTATGTGCACACGACATGGCGAGCAAAGTGAGCACGCCGTTTGGGTTTGTTGCTGTGTGTGCATCTTGCTGTGAGAATTTGGCATGTTGAACGTAAAGCGCTTTTCTAAAAGCATAAGAAAAACTTCAAAGAACTGTCTGATAAAGTGGAGTGAGTCAAGAGGGCAGTGTCAAAATATGCAACGCAAAGTGGCACATTTACAGCACATCAGTCTACAGAGGGCAGCTATAAAATTTCAGAGTGCATTGATAGATGTGGGAAACCGTTCAGAGACATAATTCATAAAGGAGGCTTCCCTCAGCAGTGGTTTTGTTTGATGGACTGCCGAGTAAGGACACCATCATATCCAGAATTACAGATTTGCCTCTGTCTGCAGAACTGTTGAGAGGCACATTCCTGAAATACTGAGAACCAGACATAGTGCGACTGAGCAGCGAAAGGCAGGGACGGGGATCGCAGTAATCGCCAGTTTACATTTTACTAGCCTACATCATAACAAGGTATTGAGATAGGGGCTCTTGTGCAAATAATAAGCTTATCAAACTTCCTCTAATAGTGTAACTGTCCATCAGCGATAATGACCTACAGGCGACTTAATAAATGCTGCTGCCACATCTTCATCTTTGTAAACTGACACTCATCACATCACAAGGTTGCTGACCCCTGCAGAAGGTGCATGAGCATTTCTCTGACTGGTTGTTCAGTTTGATCATAAAACGTGTTTCGAAACAGAAAATAAACAGGAATCTGTTCCTGAAACCTGAAGAACTATTTTCATTTCATGAGTGATACATGCTACAGTAAGTTGAATGAAAAATAATCAATGTTTAATCAGCAAAACAATAATCACATCAAGTTAATCACTTCACTTTCATAGTATGCAGTATGTTTTAGAAGTAGTTTCACCTCATACCGAATACTCTGGTTTTGTTGTCCATCTCTCATAGAAATATGCAATAAAGTCAAATAAAATCCAAATAACCTCACAAACTCAACATTTAAGTTTGGTGAGGTTCATGAGGCTCAATGTTGGCTCAATGTCTTTGCCTTTCAAAGAACTGAATACAAACAGCTTCAAAACCTGACTTAATGCTGTCATTAAGCCAAGTTGTTGTGCCAAACATGTATTGTTTCAAAAGGCATAGGAACACAAAGCTTTAGAGATGCTGTCCATCATATGTCACTGTGGAGAGAGAGATTGAGAGCCATTAGCAGAGAGGGTGAGACAAATCTGAGAATTGCAACAGTCCTGGACAGATAGAGAACACTTCCATTATCACATGAACTGTGTGCAGAGGCCACAGTGTGTTAAAATATAGTACATTTCCATAGACATAAACACTGTACAGCACACTTTCATAAACATGAACACTGCGTACAGAGGCTTCACCATGCTGACGGGAGGAGATGGCAGGAAGAGGAAATGGCCGTTAAAGAACAAGTCACATGACAGGAAGAGGAAATGGCCATTAAAAACAGTCACATGACAGAAAAACGAAAGCACTTAGGACAACAAATGTGACAAAGAATTTAGTTTGAGAATTGTTGTTATTTGTTTGGTCATAGAGAGAAGTTTAGAGAATGCATGCATGGCATTTTGCACATGGAACAAAACTTTAAAGGGGAATACTCCAGTCTATCATTCATGTGCGTCCTCTATTGATTCAAGGCTTTTTTTGGTGCAGGGAAACATGTCTGTATTCAAACAATCAAAAGACAAAATCAAATGCTTCTCCACAGTCCAAAACCGCTCCTCGTGCTTGCTCACAAGCCTAATTACTGTAGCCTACGCCACAGCATAGCAGGCTTACTGTGCCTTGGAAGTGTATTGACAAATGTGTCCTGCAGTCATTATTACCATTAGTTGTACTTCACTTGAATCCAGCACAGAGGCACAACCCAAAGCGATTCCCCTTTAAAGGAGAGAGTGATTAGAGCCCTCCCCCTGCTGACCCCTCCCCTCTCAGACATGGGTCCGACCCTTACCTATTGCGGCGTAGGGGACCGGGTCACAACAACGCTGCCCAGATAGCTGAGATCAATCAAAAACAAATCAGGTAAGACCCTTACCCTCTATAAAGCAGCAGCCCTATAAGCTACTTTCCCTTAAAGGCCAGTGATAGTGCAGGAGCAAGTCTCTGCCTCATGGCTTTAGCCACTGTATCATTGTAGCTTCTAGGGTTGTGAGGTGGGTGTGAGGGGGCACAGGAGTGTGTGCAGTATAGAAATACTAAGGGGCATAAAAGTATATGAACCTCAGCTACTTTTTTGTGTTAGCTTTCCTACGTTATGTCTAAAACAGGGACACTGATCTTTCAAAATGTTGGACATATTAGGAAAAATCCCTTCTAGTGGTATATAATTATTGTGTGGTGTTCCCTCATTCTCAGTGAATTTTTTGTCCTTATGGTTACCACTTTCTTAATAATGTACCTTTTATAAGGGGTTTAAAAGTTGTAACTAACTCATCTGATAACTAATTATGTTATTAATTGAATGATTGATAAATCCTTTACTTTTGCTTTACAGGACAGTTACAAGCCATTAAAAACAGCTATGTTATGTTGCCAGGTTGTGGCTGGCTTTTTCCCCTCTCCAGCATGACACTTGATTTAATTCATCAGGAAGACCGCTCCAATGGATCGTTAGACATTAGACCTACTTGAAAAGGTCTGCAGACCATCTGGGTCAAAATGTTGTTAATTAACAACTTATCATTATTTACAATAACAGACCTGGATTTTTTTATAATAACCATCTATTAATGACATATTAACAATATCACTACTGTAATAATACAGATGTCTTGCCAGCTTTTACTGTTGACTTATTAGAAAGTGAGAAACTCTTGACCTTTTATTAATGGTTTATTAGAAATCTTAACAGTAGAACTGATGGTTTGTTACCTTTTATAATGACCCTTTATAAGCATTAAAAGCTGTAACTAAAGGCTTTATCAAAGGTCGATAAATTGTCAACTAATGGTTTATGGAACTGTTATAAGCTACAAATGAAAACAAGTTTTGTTTACCAAGTTGTGAAAAAAGTGTGAAGTCCTTATTGCAGTAAACACATATTAAACACATCAACAGTCGTTTATAAAGGGTGAATTATGAGAAAGTGGTACCATTATATGTAACAGTATAAATGTAAAAATGTATAATATTCTTTAATATTCTTTAAATATACACTCAAGTTGAGTATGAAAATAATATCTGCTAATGGTTCACACACGTTTTGACTTCCATACTTCTATAAATAATTGATCTGATCAAATTTAATTTATATCAATCTGTGGAAAATACTTCAGAGTTTCACTGTTTAAAATGAAATGGGGGACAGAAAAAAAATGGTACAGTTTTAAAAACAGTAAACTTGAGGGTTTGTGTAGCTTAAGCTTTTCATCCAAATCTTCCTCCAGTCATTATTTTTAAAGCTGACTTAATTTTTCATTCTTATGATCTATATTTTATAAGATTAAATATGAGCTATCAAATAGTAAAGACAAAAATACATGATCTTAAAATCAAATTGAGCTTTCACATGCCATTAAAGTGTCAAAGTTTAGAGAACTGTCATTTTTATGAACTTACAATGTGTGCTAAATGCAATTACATGCCTTCTGCATATTTAAGTACAATATGCATCTTAATTATGCCTAAATGGAAACATCAAAGTAAAACTGTGGATAAATACTCAGGAAATTTGGACTAGAGAGCAGACGCGGAGACAAGTCTCCTCTTTAAATAAATATGTGACTATTCTCTACTGGAATGGATCACCTACCCTGAGGCTGAAATCTGGAGCTGGGAGGGCTCTGAGGGTAGCATCTCCTCCTCTGTCCTTCTCTGGGATGGCCTCTGCCCGAAAACATCCCTGCCCTCCAGAGGGGGAGAGGGGGACTGGGAGGGGTAACTGGCTGCAGTGGAGGCATAGGACATGTGGGCGTGGTAACTGGGGCTGGGTTGAGTGGCGCCCTGGCTCTGAGTGGGAGAGGTGGACAGGGAGGACCTCCGGGAGAAACTGACAGTGGCAGAGGGCTGCAGGGTGATTTCAGGCATCTCCAGAGACCGAGAGGTGCGGAGGATGCTGGGGCGCGGAGGGGGGCGCACTAGAATATCTGGAGAACCTGGCTGGGTGCTAAGGGGGCTTTGGGAGAGTGGAGAGAGGCGGGAGGGCTGGAGTACTAGCGGGGGTAGGCTGGGGTCTGCCCGGCGCCCCGCCCTCGGGCTGAGCCAGGACTGAGGACTACTACTGGGGGCTGTGCTTGGGCTCCCTGCACGGGCTGCCGGGTCAGGGTAAGGCAACACTGGTACACCCACACCGTGGGCCGTGTGTCTGAGCTGGCCGAGACTTTGGGCCTGTTGCATAGCTAAGCGCCTAACCGGAGGCCCCGAGGGCCTGTCTCTGCCTGGGGGAGCCACAGGGACCTCCAGCTGCAGGAGTCCAGGACTTGTTGGATCCTTTAGGGAAGGGAGGTGCAGGCGGCTGGGGGGGAGAGAGTGAGGAGGGTATGGGGGTGGGTCAGGGAGGTCCTGGGGATGATGTAAAGGATGGTGAGGTGGGTATATGAACCGTGGTCCCTCTAGACCCAGGAAGGGTAGCTCATGAGGCTGCCAGCTTTCAAGTGAACGAGGAGGAGGGCTGTGCGTGTGAGAGAGAGAATGGCCAGAGGCAGTGTACTGATGGTGCTCCATCTCTCCACTCTCCTCGGGGATGGAGGGGTAACCAAAGGGCCCTTCGGCGGTGCCTGGGGGGGAGGATAGAGCGGAGCTACGCGGGCTGATGTCAGGCATGTAGAATGGTGGTGGAATCCCTGATTCACCGCGGCTGCCTAGATACCCATAGAATGGGCCCTGGGGAAAGCCCCTGTAGCGGGAGGACGGGGCCTGCCCTGAGGCGTGAAGTGCACTGCCCTCTGCAAAGCTCATACCTTCCATGGGCCTGTGTAGGCGGGGGCTGTAGGTAGGGGGCTGCGTTGACTCCAGGCTGGAGGACGTTGGGGAGAGCTGGGGCCGCAGCGTGGGCATGATGGGCGGCAGAGGCCCGGGGTCAAAATCATTCTCCTCATCAGACTGCCGGAACTCAGGGTACATGTCAGACTCCTCTGCGAAGGGGAAGCCCTGGATGCGGCGGGGCGGTGGGCTGCTCTCCATGACGAAGCGGCCATCAGGACCGCGGCTTATCAACTCAATAGGCGTGGTGACCTCTGCTTCATGCTTGGACACACTGTATTTCTTGCTGGCTATGGCACGCTTGGTTTTCTTGTAGAAAGAGAGCTCCTTGTCTTTCTCTCTCTGAGGGCTGGGCAGCTTCCTGACGTACAGGCCTGGACCCTGGGAACCCTCTGAAGAAAGAGAGCGTGGCCGAGATGGAGGGGAGCTCTCTGGACTTATCTTCCCCGATGATAACCTAACAATACAATGCAGACACAAGACACAGGCTTTATTTAACATACACCAAAGGACACGCAAAGGGAAAACATTTCAAGTATTTAACAAAAAAAAGAAAAAAAAATCTCTGATGCTGTAAATTAATAGGCATGATTGAAGTTCCATTCTTCAACTGAACAAATGACACAATACAAAGCCAAAGCGCTATATAAAGGCAGCCATAATGAAGAGCAATATGATAATGACCAGTGTATGGCGACAGCAGTATCCTAATGGAACAGCAGCTAATGAACCAAGCTAAAATGACAAGATGAAAGGAGAACCAACGACGCAACCATGACAACCGTATAACTTATCTATTGAATCTACATCTTCTTGAGCAGACGTGAGCCCAATTTCCATATGCTGCACCAAATGGTGATGTGAGGAAAGCAGATGACATCTAACCAGGCCTCATTTGCCCACACCAGGAGCAGCACAGTCGACATTAACTGGGTCACTGAATGCATCACGTAGACATACATTATAAAGAGCGCATATACACAGTATTCTACTGTACATGCAGCTGAGCTAATGCAATTTAACTCCTGTATGGTGCGTGAAGTCTGTGCATGCAATAAGACCAGCGGTAGGCTTCACTACAACAAATAGTCATTGTAAGTTGATAATTTCTATGCAATGCATTAACCATGCAGCCAAGCCAGTGCAGTGCAGCACACTCTGTATTTTGGTGCAGGCAGGCACTCACAGGGGGCTGGCGGGCGGGGGCAAGAAACTGCTCCTGGCAGGCTCGTCCCAGCAGGGCTCTACCCCTGGCAAGGGGGTGAGAGGAGGCCTGCGATGGGAGACAAACGACATGGGCCTGGTTCATCTTTATCTATGCCACTTGCAGGAAGGACTGAGTGTGAACTCCCTGACCTGCCTGGACCATTTCATAAAAAATAGACAAAGGTATCTGATACTAATGATTTCCCTAAAGTCTCAGGCAAACAAACATTTACTCTGGAATGGTATTTACACAGATTATTGTCACAAATGAGCTCCTTTTGAGATTGAAATGCAGTCATACATGTACACAGGTTTTACAGACAGACAGACAGGTACACACATGTAGCTGATACTGTACATTAAATGTGCAGCTAAACAAAAAACAGCATTATTAACCACTGAGAATCATGCAGAAAGCAGACAGCGTTTGAGGTTAAAGAATACAGATGGATCAAAAATCAATACACATACTGCAGCTTGGGCACTCTGGGTAATGTGTTTAAAATGCTGACTTGGCTGCTTTGAAGTCTCCTTAATCTGCCCATGATCCGCTAGAGGTTGCTACTGTACATGTTCTTCCACACCCTCCAAAAAAAATCAAGCATATAAATCAATGTTTTTTTGTTTTTTTTTAATCATCCACCTGGGCTGCTTCTTCTTCTGTATGCTTATTCATTTTGCACTTCTTAACCAATACATCAACTCTTGCCATATTACAGGAGAATGCATGCTGTGTGCATCAAGCGGCTTCACTTACAAGGCTCCAAAAAGATTATGTATGTATTTCCAGTTGCTGTTTGTGGGTTTTACCTGTTATTTATTGCCTTGTCACAGTATGCATGGGAAGTGAAATTTTTACAAAAGGTG
The DNA here is from genome assembly GCF_002814215.2 of Seriola lalandi dorsalis. Lineage (NCBI taxonomy): Eukaryota > Metazoa > Chordata > Actinopteri > Carangiformes > Carangidae > Seriola > Seriola lalandi. The sequence goes on along the minus strand of NW_019524480.1, from coordinate 443,587 downwards.
CAAAAGAAGATGCACAGTAGTAGCCACCTCTGGTAGACTGCAGGGGCTCTGGCATTGGCTTTACTTACGGTGACTCAATGCTTTTCCTGAAGTGTGTCACCGACAAGGGAGGATCTGAGAGGACAAAAATATTTCAATTTAGCATTTCTTCTGCACAATACCAAGAGTACAAGTCAGACACATGGAGGGATTAAGAGACAATGGGTCCCTGAGCACAGACATGTAACAGGCCTCTCACCCCTCATACATAGGCTGCATCGTTCGTAATTGTTTTGTGTCCCTTCATGGTTCTTCTGTGTCTTTTTGGGGTAATTTTGTGTCTCTTTGCCTGTGGTTGTTTTTGGTCTCTTTGTGGTCGTTTTGCGTGTTTTCTAGACATTTTGTGTGTCTTTGTAGTTGTTTTGAATCCCTCTGTGGCCATTTTGTGTCTATTTGTAGTCATTTTGCATCTGATTATAGTCATTATGCATCTCTTTGTAGACACCTTGCATCACTGTCTATTCAGTTTGCTTGTCTTTGTAGTCTTTTGATTGAAATATTAACAGTCACTTCAAACGAGAGGCTCTGGCTCTGGACCCCGGGGCCTTTGCCTGCTCAGTAATCCATCCATGGTGAGACACGTACCATATTTAATACATGTGAATCAATAGGAGAGGGAGACCGACCTGGTTTACGCTTGAGTTTACGACGGTGTTGCTTATTGACAAAGCAAGCAGCTAGAGTGCTGAACAGTACTGCCGCTGCCAGAAAACAGATAGTTGCCACGACACCCGCCACCACAGGCCGCGCCAGCCCCTCGTCAGGCAACTCCGCAGGAGGGAAGGGATCTGACGGGGCAGATGAGGAGGTTAAATGGAGAGTTCGCAAATAAAAAACTCACAAGTCTATTCCTCGCAAGAGCCATTCATTTCTGTGTATCGTCTGTAATGCTTTACTGGGAACAGACTGACCTGTGCTAGATACTCCCACGACATTGCTGCTCTCACTGATCAGGTCATCCATGACAGCCATCACTCGAAACTCGTACCAGGACTCCTGTCACAGAGACACACCAAACACACTCTTCTTATGAGCGTCTCATACACTGGTTTTTGTGAACAGCTTACTAGAACATGGCTTAACACCCGGCACTGAATTTCACACAATTGGTTTATAGATTATACAGATTATATTAGACATATGATAATTATTCTATTTTTTTTGTAGGTATTCTATTAGTGATTGTAAAAATGTCTATATATTAATGACTGTACCGTTTTGTAATTTTGAACCAGCTGTAGTCTACAACTGAGTGGTTATTGAAATGCACTGAAACGCAAAAAGGCTAAAAATAAGAAATTAGTTTTCATTGATGTCAGTCTTTATATGGATGTCAGTCCTCTAAAACCCAATGCATACTGTATGATAAAAGCGTGGATGGCAAATAATGTCACTTCCAGATATGCTTGGCACCATGAAATGGTGAGATTGTTAACAAAAAAGGATCCTGTTAATTAACTTTTCAGTCAATTATTCGTCTAACTTATCCACTGTGCCACTAACATTAAACAAAATAAAAGCATGAAGACAGAAAAACTCCCACAGACTCATGTTTCCAAATCAAAATGTGGATGTAACTGACCTGAACGAGGTCTCTGGCTACGAGCTCAGTCTCAGTGGATGGGATCAGGTCATCCAGAACCTCCCACCTCTCCCCGAGGCGGAACTCCATGATGTATCGGTCGATGGGTGAGGAATGGTTGGCTGGAGGGAGCCATGTGAGGAGGACACCGTGCTGCGTGCGATTGGCTGTGAGGCACCGTGGTGGAGTAAGAAGCACCAGTGGTTCTGGGGTACCCAGAGGAGAGCCTGTGGACCAGAAATTGGACACCATTGTACCATTGTACCAAATGTTGTGCCAATCCATCAAGTACATTTTAAGATATACTGAAAGTGTAAATTTTGACCTGCTGCTCACCAAAGTTATGAATATCTGTACACAATTTCATAGAAATCTATCTGATAGTTTCAAAAGACATTTCACTAAAATCCAAAAATATCATCCTGCTGGTGACAACAGAGGAAAAGTCAGGAGATCACCAAAGTTGGTCAGACTGCGAACATGTGTACATGTGTTTCATGGTAATCTATGGTGGACTGACTGACCAGAAGGGCCTTTGTTAGAGCCATTCACTAGCATGGCTAAAACTGACTAGATTCAGTGGATCTGCAAACAGGGCTGAGTGGAAGAAAGAATGAACAGAGTTTTAGGACTTTTTTACCAATAAAAAAGCAATACAGTGTATATCATAAACCGTAATAAGTATCATGTAAAAGATGCATTGAGTCACTCAACTTGAAGTTTGTCAGATGGCCTGAGAAAGGAGCGCAGTTTAGCTCTTTGAATATTTGACCTCACAAGTGCTCCACCTGACCTCAGACTAAATACTGAGAGAGCTTTCCCTGCAGTGTCGCACTGGCTAAAGAACTTCCACTATTTTCTTTTGAAAAAAGCTGAGACCAAACACAGTTCTCCTAGTTACCCACAAAAAACATCCCATTACTTAGATTTATAAGGAGTGTCTGAACATTTATTATGTGGTTTATAACACACTCTAATGTGGTTCTAAGCAGATATAAGTGTTTATTATTTATTGAGTGTTTAGTACTCCTGTGTGCAGCCATGAGGCTGCTGGTAGAGAATAACATTATAGTAAAACACAGCTGTGATAATATAAAATATGCCTTAATAGGACAAGTTATAATTGTTAACAAATACTGTACATATAATACAAACTTAAAATGTATCTGCTGACAATTACATTATAACATAATAAACCATTTATTAAGTTTATTAAAGTTTATATACTGCTTATAAATGCAAAATAGAGGACTTGAAGTAAAGTGTTACTATAAAAACATAGGTATACTACTCATAGTCGTGCACACAGAAATACACTAGGCTGTTGTACAGTTTTATCCAAAAAGCAAATTTAGTGTCTGAAATGACCAAATCAAAAATTTGAAGTAAAATGAATCGAATGGAAAATTCTTACTTAATTGTCATGCCATGAATGACAGACATCCTACCAGTGGTATGGTAACACAGCATGTCACAATATATCGACAATAGAATCCATTTGTCATGAAAGAGCAGGAGATCCTGAGCACTGACACATTAATCATACATGAGTTGGACTAAATCCTGGGTCACAAAGACGCCCTGTGAAATTTAGTTTATCCAAAATTTATTTTCTCCTTTAACAATTCAAACATAATCACGTCTTTTTTTCTTTAAAAAATGTTGTTAGCTTATAAGAGTATGTGTGACGGCTGTGAGCTCGAGTTGAATGACTGATGTTTGATTTCTGTTGTGAAAATTTAACAAAAATGAGACTATGGAACAATGCAATATACAACAGAAACCTTATTCTCCATTGTCATCCATCTATTGGCTGCTATCTGAGTGTGTGAACTAGGTCAGAACTTTGCAAGCCCCATTTAGCCTTTGTTGAATGAAGGGAAGCTTCACAACACATTGTTTGTAGCAGAATCAGAGTTTACACTGTATAAAACCAGACCAGTGCTGTCAGGAAGTTACTGTTATCAAGTCTTAGGGATTGTGATCCGACTGTTTGATTGTCTCATAAAAATGGCAGAGGATAGAATCAATAAGAAGGTGTTTATGTGGAGTAAATCATCCAGTTCTCAGTGAAGAGCTTTACTCAGTGTTTAAGAAGGTGGATATTCTTTATATCTGTAGGAATCATTTGTGTTGTAATGTTAACTTTATTAAAAGTAATTTTTCATTGAAGTTCGAAGAAAAATTGAAAATAAAGCCAAGTCAGAGCCAAAATTAAGGAAGGTATGTGAATATCAAACAAACGTTTGGACCTGAGTCACGTGCTACATCTTGTTTATCCAGAAGTCAAAGATCTTTAGTTGAGAGCTGGTATTCTTCCTCTTCACAGGCTGGTGGATTCAAAAATGTTCAGGAGGAAAACAGATAGTTTGAGCTGATCAAGGTGAAGAGGAATGTGTAAGTCCAATTTTTTTTTGTACTATAAAAATCATAATGATATAAAAGAGTTAATTTTCAATTAAATATGAAAAACTGGAATACTTGTTTAATCTTGGTGCATTTAACTTTGCTGCCTGGGCGAAACAATAATAACATTTTAACTGTTGTGTTTCAAACTAACAGTTTTTTTTAACTGAGGTCTTCACAGCTAAGTATTTTATATTATATATATATTATTATTGTTAAAAAGGTAACTTAATGCACTGATTTCCATATTTAATGAACTGTGTGGAATTAGACTACATGGGTTTGTTTGAGGTTTCTTTTCTCTGTTTCGTACACACAGAGACTTTGGGTGTGCCTTGTTTTATGCATTTCCTCATTCAAAACCTTCACTTCTTTGTCCTTTCCACTGGCATGAGGGGAAATCTGGTCATGCACGCTCCTCCCTTCATGCCTTTCTTTTTGCTGAGACATTCACTTTAAATACCATACACCTTTAATTCAGCGTCTGCTCAGGCAGCGGGCATACAAAGACTGACCTGGCAGCATGCCCTTGAAGCATGAGTTGAATTAAAACACACAAGAATCTAAACGTAAACTGTAAACCTTAAATGTAAACCCTTTTTTTCTTTTCACATCAAAAATGCACTTCATACCAAAACATGAATTTTCTTAATAGCAGCTACACTCAGCTCAGTTGACTGGCAAGCTATTCTGTAATGGATCTTTCTCACGGCAAACATGTTGACTTGTCAAACACAGGTGGAACTAATAACATTAATAAAAGCCTCTGGTATTGTACGTGCTGGTTTATTGGCACACCTAAATGGGACAGTGCCATCATTAATGCCATTAGTTACACCTGTGTTCCTCCTGCTATGAGAACTCAAAAATGTTTGCAGTGAGAATTATCTGTTGCATTGCTCAGTGCACTGAAGTTTATCCACAGTGCTGTGTGAGAAATATCAGCAGCTTTAAAGTTCAACACATTTTAATGCTTTCCTGACTCATTTTGTGCATTTCTTTACCTATGATGCCTGTAAGTGTCAGGCACATAACAGCGAATGGTAGAAATTATAAATTTTTAATGATAGTTTTGATTTCTTCTTTTAAATCCTGACAGGACACCACACATGGGCTTAAAAGGAAGCTAGAAAGGCCTTGATTTATCTACAGTTTTTAAAAAGAGCTTCGTGGAGGTCGGTGGAATTAAAGCAGTGTGTTGTGGATGTAAAAGATGATGCTTAAAAGAATGAAGGAATCTGGTCCAAACATGTCATTTCCTTTAGTAGTAGTACTGTTACATACCTTCAAGGGCATATATTTGAAATATATACAATATTTATATATAAGTATATGTTTTTTGGGTAAGAAAATAAAAATGAAAATGGTTATGGTGCTTTCCATAAGAATGGTAGCATAACATAAAATAACAAAAGAGAAAGGAACATAGATGTGTAAACGTCTGCTGTATTGTTCGTGCATTAACTCTCCTTAAAATCGTGATTAGTTTCCTTTATAAAGACGATAGATGTTAGATCCAGATATAATTATTTTTTTAATCATGCAGAGGAGGTGAAGAAATGGTGGGTGTTTTGCCCTGAACAGTGTCTGTAGGTCCTCAGGCTCCAACCAGTGAAGACAACCACTCCCGAAGAGGTGGAGCAGACTGTATGTAGCCTGACAGGTGAAACCCAGGGCATAAAAAAGACATAAAAATGCTTGCTGCTCCACTAGCTGCTGGTCTTTAAGGTTATTGCTCTGAGCACACAGCAGTAATTGAAGCCGACTGAGATGAACATTTTTATCAAGTCATATCTTCTCTCATCTGTATTTCGGCAGCTGGGCAGTCAGACAGTCATTGTTTAAAGAGATTTTAGTGACATAATCAACCCGAAACAATAAAAGAAAATGGGAATAGGATTTTGAAGTGACGGGAAAATGTCCCCCCGCCATCCCCAGTGGAAATTACACCATTATATACATTAATTTAAACATCACTAGAGGGCAGTATCTTCCACACCGTGTCTGATGATATTCTAAAATTAGAAATGGTGTCTCAGTGCAGCTCAGTGGGTTGATTCTGAAGTCAAGAAGCGGCAAACATGGATGGAAAAACCTTTGATTAACTGCACCCACCTGCAGTGTTGACTGTCACAACTTCGCTGAATGGGCCCGTGCCCAGTTTGTTTTGTGCCAACACACTGAACTGGTACTCTGTCCCAGGCTCCAGCCCTGGCACCACCAACCAGGTCTGAGCACCAGAGACTGGCATCGAATGCCAGTCGTGAGGACCGAAGTCTATTCTCTTTGACCTGAGAACAGAAATAAAAGGCAGAAACACTGAGGATTATTTACAGCATTATTAAAGGCTAAAACTTCATAATGGTGAATAATTTTCTTGCTGCGATTAGTCACAAGACAGTGTTGTTCAGAAAGTGGGTGCTAAAAATGTGCAGATAATTTAAGGGTCAAGCACCAAATAGATTTCTCTCTGTTTGACATCATTTTTTTTTCTTGTCTTTGAAGCACGTCATAGTCTTGCACCAGCCTACTCCCCCTTTTTTTCCAGTCAATTTCCTGGAAACTTTCCTCATAATTTCCAAAAAATTAGATGCTATTTTGCTGGTTTTCATTACTAGGATGTTTCCAAGAAAAGGCCCAAACAAGTAACTACAAGAGATATGGAGAAAGTGTGACAGTTATATTTGAGTTTCCTGAAGAAAAACCTGTAGGTAAGTCATAAACAATAACACTTTATTCTATAGATCTGCTATTCCCGAATAATTAAAAGTTTCCTGGAATGAACCACATAGTTTGGTTCTAATTATGGGGAAAATAAAGACAAAGTTGTCAGTCCATTTAACTTCAGTGTAAATGTATTACTTCATCCACATCATTTATTCTGAATTGAATGTTTGGTTTTAGACACGTTTCTCAATTTGCATGTGCAGCTCTCCTCCTCATCCTCTGAATAAAGGTCTAAAGGTTGAGCTAGAAATAACTGTAAGTGTATCAATTGATCACTCTCAGTTTCACCTGTAATTAGAACCAAGTTACCAAGAACCAAGTTATGTGGTTCTAATACTGCTTTAAAAACCAAAGTCTGCAAATCGCTCACTGCTTCTCTTAAAGCTTAACTGCTGTGAGCGCAGGAATAACTGAAAGCAGCCTGGATGAGCAAATCAACATTTTTATCAACTCTTCTCTCATCTGACTTATGGCGGCTGGACAGTAGGAGACAGTCTGGTGGACTCTGCTCAGAGAGATTCTAGTGAGTAAATCACCCTGAAACTTTAATGGTGGAGGGGACATGTCCTCCACCCATCCCCAGTGAAAATGACATCATTTGTTTTGCCAAAACTGACAATTTTTCCACTATCAATATCTTCTAACTTTTAAAACTACTTGAATGATCCACCCAGGGAATATGATTGCTATAGCAACAAAATCTCAATCTTAAATTCACTCGATTTATATACTGTTGCTCATAAAGTTGGAATAAAATATTTTTTAACCTCTTTCCATGAAATGATTGTGACATTGTGATTTATTTCATTTCACCTGCGTAATTGGGACACATAATGTAATCATTGCACCTGGTCAAAAGTGATTACTGATGCATTTAAATAGGAATAAACAGAGGATTGTGTCTGAAAACAAAATCATTCCAACTTTATGGGCAACAGTGTATTTGCTTATTGGAAACTGTAATTTAAAAAACTGATGACTGACATTGACAGGATAACACAAAAGTATTTAAGTGTTAACCAATTTGTGCGTTTCACCTATTAGTCGTGGTCCCTGCCACTGCAGCCATATAAACCTGTTATTTGGTTCTTATTCAATAATAATGTTATTTTAATTGTGTCACTGCTATTTAGTTGTGTTTACATCCACAATACCCCACTCCATTAGGCTACAATGTGAAATGTATTAAGCATATTAATTATCTCTTACCAAGGTAATTACAGGGCTTTGACTCACAAATTTGTAGTTTCAATTCCATGTGAAATGTTATTGTACACGAGAACGTTGTGGAACTACATTCAAAAGTGTCACTTTCTTTATTTTTACAATAATCACGTGAGCGTCTATTGTTACCATGATGGATGGTTTACTCACACACATGGAAAAAAAATCAAAAAATATACTCTGTTCTGGCTGGTAGCAGGGGCATATCTCATGCACGATGCTGAGTGGGATGTTACTGCAGTGACACTCCATTACTTTCCCAATACACATTATGAATTATGCACACACACATCCACTAAATACCCTGAGAAATAAGCTGTCAAAACAATTCTGTGGTGAGCTACTGATTGAATTTCATATTTTATCATCATCAATGAAGACGGCAGAAGAAAAAAAAAAAAAACCCTGCTCCTAATGTACATCAAACTAGGCCGATAACCTCCAGATAGTGTTTCCACATCTGTAGACTGATTGATGATTGATTTGAAGGAAACTAAGAGCACTCACACTGGACCGTACCACACAGAAAAGGTCTGTTCGAAGCCACCATCATAACCTGGTTCCCAGGACACATTAGCAGAGGTTGTTGAGGGCAATACATGGATATTGCCAGGAGCGTGTGGGCTGGTGCCTGAGTGGTTCATAGAGACAGAGGCAGAAAAATTGTATAAATTAGTTGATATGAATACTGTATTAACATTTTATTCATATAACTGGCAATTCTAAGTCAGACTCATAATCAATCTGATTGAGTTAAAAAAAAAAAAAGCAAACTATGAGCATTCTGTTGCTGTTTTCATCCCCAAATGCAGTGCTGCTTCATGCGTCTGCTCTCTGTGGATAATGTCATGCTGGCTGAGGTGGCGACCAGTGTAAGGTCAAGTTCTAGATCAGCAGCGCTGTCTGCGGCTCTGCTCATCCCACCCACCAAACAGCTGTGCAGTGCGGCCCGAAGCCAGCTACTTCTCACTAAGGGAGAGACCTAAGCGTGGTCTGAGGAGCACAGCTGTCTGTGCCGCCCTGTGACACCTGTCAGCTGAGGGCTGCTCACACAGCTGTGCGACACTATAACCACTTCATAGGCACTGGGGCAATGGGCTACTGGGGCAGAGTAAGTCTGAATTGTTCACATTTAATGGACTACAAGACTTGAAGGGAACGATTCAATTCAACATCATGAAAATATGGATATTCATTACCTTCTGAGAGATAAATGAAAAGACTGATGCCATCACATATCTGTGTGTCAAATATGAAGCTAGGGCCATGGGAGATGGGAGGGGACGGGAGACTGTGATTTCCTCCTTTTATAATTGCAATGTCTCCTCAGCCTTGAAGAAAAAAGAGGTGGGATGGTGGAGTTTTTTGAGTAATAGATGATTTCTGAGAAGCACAAGGCTGATCTGACACAGAAAACTTGATTGTAGTTTAGCTAAAGCTGTGGCTCCTAGGTGGTTTTATACAGAAATCCTAAAGTTAAATATTGTGATGTTTACTCGGTTGAAGTAGTAGTTCATCATTTTGGGGAACAATTTGTCATTTTTGCACTTCTGTTTTTGTACAGATTAAACAAACAAGATTCACACTGTGATTTATTGAGCTTTATAGGTGCTATTAGGTGGAGTTTTTTTTTTTCTTTTACCTTTCGTCAGATCCAAGATAGCTGTTTCCCCCAAGTCTTTATGCTAAGCTGAGCTAACCGGCTGTAGCTTCATATTTACTGTGCAGACATGACAGTAGTATTAATCTTTTTATCAAACTCTCAGCAAGATAGTGAAAGTGTATTTCCAGTAGTAGTTGGGGTGCATGACATATGGCCTCAACATCTAAAGTTCATTTCAATTCCTGGCAAGAATGTACAAGTGATCCCCCTGTGCAAATATTTTGTGACATCTTACCTACTTTTGCAATTACAAGTCTGAAAAATATACTGTACATAAAACTATCTTTCCAGCCTACAGGGGATAAATATTTCATAATCAATAGATCGATTTTCAGAGGAGTATTCCTTTAAAAGCCTGGACTAGAATACAAGAACAAGACATACATTTACTTAATGTTTGCATGTGTGTACAACTGTAAAATGTGCTTAACAGCATAAACCACTTCTTAAAGAACAATACTTTTGTGTCTCTTGTTGCAATGCAATTGTACATTTAACATAATTATAATCATTTCCCATAATAATTATATGTCAATAAGTCAGTACACCTCCATAATGAGTTGAGGCGGTTTTAAAACTCTGTGTAAGGCTTTTATCTACTCAAAATGGCTGCTATTACTGCTGTAAAAACTTTGTCACAACTTAAGCAAGCAAAGGGCATAATAAGTGCTGCAATCTGTAACTGTATGAGAGAACTTTACAGTTGTAAGGGGTACTTAAAGGCAAAGGCACCATGATTAAAATCTGATGTTTAGAATTTGCATTATTGGTGTCAAAGGAGGCTTTGCACAGTGTTCAGGGCTCGTTGTATTGCCCTTCACAATGCATTCTTAGTGCATCTGGACCTTCATAGCCCTGTTTAAACTTCATATCCCTGCATGCCTTTGTCGGCGCTTCAGTCAATCAATTTATGAGTAAAAAGATGTCCTTGGCCCAACGCCTGAACAGACAAAGGCTGAAGTGACAGGGTTTTAGCAGAGGGCTGGATAGCACACAGTAGCTACAGAGTCAGGCTTTAATGTAACTGTCTAAAGCTATTACAGATAAAATCAACTGAAATTTTAATGATGCCCAAGGGGAAATTGGGTAGAGGCAAGAGGTTTGTGGGATAAGTACACTTCTTCTTCATGCAAATCATTTCAAAGACACAACAGAGTGAGATCACAATGAACTCAGAATAACTAAGACAGGTCAGTGGTTAAGGAAGTTGAGAGCACTGTGCGGGTTCTTTTGTACCGATGACTAGGATACGCGTGCTGGCAGTGATGCTTGTGACCACATTGGTGGCTACACACTCCCATTCTCCATGGTCTTCCTTGCTGAGGGACAGAAACTGTAAGCTGCCACTGGGTAGGATGTTGTGCTTACTCCTGCTTGGCTTCCCCACCTTCAATGGACACCAAAATTACAGCGACATGGTTAAAAGGTGTGAGGCAAACAGATTTTAGTACACGACAGGTAAAATCAGAAACAGAAACACAAGGTGATTTACTTTCAGGAGATTTGTTATGGTGTGTGTTTGTCTACTGCACCTTTCTCCAGGTGATGGTTGGTATATCAGGGTCTCCAGAAGCAGCACAGGGGATCACTAGCTCTCTCCCAGCCTCCTGACGATACTCCCCCCCAGGCCTCACATTAAAGTAAGGGGGATCCTTGATAAGCACGAACAAACACACACCATGCAGACTTGAGGACAGAGCACTCTATGCTACAACATGTAGAAACTGAACATCAGACACTACCAAACTGCAATGTACCTTTAGCACCAAAGTGGCAGGGGGGGACATGCCCATGGTACCCAGGGCGTTGTAAGGCACACAGGTGTAGGTGCCCAGGGAGTCTTCTGTGGCCTCCGCCACCCGGATACTTCCATCTGGCATCAGGCTCCAACCGGGGTACTGCAAGACAAGGGGAAATGCTTGATTTCAGGGTTCTAAATACTTTTGAACCGCACAAGAAACCAAAACTTAAACCAGAATTTAAATCGGATGAATGAGAAGTGAAAATTATTGCAATGCAAGTCTGCCCTCAACAGCAGTGTGAAATACAGTAGTAGATAAACAGAGCACAGAGGTATGTATGGGACACTTGAGTAAGGTTTGAAAACAACACTGCTTTACACAGACAGTGTAGTGTTGAAATGATACAGAAACTGTGGGGTTTGGTTGCAGACTACTATTTTTGCAAAGGTCACTGGACACTTGATCATAATCTTGGAATTGCAATGGGAAAGTTTAAATCATCAATGTGCTTTTACTGTCACAAAAACAGAAAAGGAAAAGTTTTGTGTTAAGCTTTTATCACCCAGTGGACTTTGATGGACTGTTCAATTATAAAGAAGTTACCTGAATATCAACATGTAACACATGTATGTAGGTTCAACTCTTCTCATCTCGGTTGTTATTTAAAGAAATAAATAATATCGGTAAAATGCACAGAAAATTATGCAAATGACACTTTAAAAATATGGTGTCTGTAACTTCAAAGTCTGGAACTTAATGTCCAAAGTCTAATGCTGAAAAATATTAGTATATTAGTCTAAATGTTGTTTTATTTTGTTGAAAAGATTGCAGTCAAGCAAATCAAACTCATAAAAAAAAGTACTTAAAAAGAAAACATAACTTTCATAATGTCATTATTAAAATCATAATACATTTATCACAGATCTGATAAAAAGCCACTTGTTTATTAGCAGCACCAAATAAATCACCGCATAATCATACCTCATTGAATTTGGGGCCAATTTTCAAATAGTTTACACTGAGACATACAGACCTGCAGAAAAGCAAACCTGAACATAAAAAAAAAAAAAAAAGACTCTTTTATAAGTGAGGTCAACAAAGTCCAGAGGCAGACTGACCTTCTCCACTCGGAGAGGATAGCCGTCTTTCTCCCACTTTACTGACGTCACAGGTGGGTTGGCGTCCACCGGGCAGCGGATGATGCCTGGCAGTTTCCGTGGTACGTAGATGACCGGGGGCATGTTGATCACTCGGGCAGGGTCTGGACATAAAGGACAGATCGGTGTTGGAGACATAATCAATAATGTCTGAACCAAATGTTTGATATTTACTGTTTTTAATGTGTAAAGAAATTTCACAGCAGAGACAGGAACTCATTCTTAACTGGCCAGAAATTCTCAGACGGACACAGTTTTGGTCCTATGTTTTTGTCCAGAGTGTTTTATCAATTTTCTTTAACTAAGGAAATCACTTATCTTTCACCCAAATTTTAGGAACTCTCCAGAGGTGTCCTACCTGTCAGGAGTTGTCAGGAGACGACGTTCAGGTAGAAACAAGTCGTGATAGGACAGAAGACTTGGGAATGCTTGATGACTATGAGCTTATTAAAAGGTTGTTTTGACAAAATACGTTTTGAGCTTGACTTTGTGCAGGATGCAGAGGAGAAAACATGATGGGATCCGAAAATACAGCTGTGCAACAGTGTTGATTCTGACAGCACCAACAATTCTGACACTGATAAATCACACTTTGATCATGCTTTTGCATCTCATAATGCTCACAAAGAGGAGAGAACGGACTCATCTGCATAATGAAGGATATTGCTACTTAATCACAACAGGCAAAATTTAACATATTGTTTTATATCTAGCTAATTGTTATGTTTATTTATTTCAAATAACGGCAGGACTATAAAATATGAACATTTAGGGAACATAGAAGAGGTGCAGGTTTAGGGGAATTAGTGAGAGAGAAGACGGAGCTGCAGCCAGCTGAAGAGTTTTCACGTCATCGCTGCATGTGTCTGTGCCTGTGCAATGTGTGCAAGATGCAGTGCAGCATTATTATAGGCTGTTAGACGATGTGGGGTTGGGCGGGGCAGATAGGACTATTACACTTAGCTGGGTCATATTACCTACTATTTTGATTTACATATAGACCTCATGGTAACACCTTATTTGAAGTCTCCCTCTTTAGCATTAATAATAAGTACATACATACATATGATTCAATAAATCACATATAACACAGTTGTCAACATCAAGGACATTTTTAGGTGATAATTAATGTATAGCAATTAGCAATTATATTTTCTCCCATGAAGACATATTTTGTATTGCAACAGCTGTGTTTTACTATATTGTCATTCATTATCTATTTACACAGCAGCCTCCACGTATGGGTGTTAACAGGAGGAGGTACAGTTGCAAATAAAAATACATAAATAGACGGTAATCTGTTACAACTGAACTATAGTGTGTTACAAACCTTTTATTATGAACATTTATATACAACATTTATATGAACATTTGTTCATATGCTAGTTGTGAATGCTTAACAGGGCAACTTAAAGCACAATGTTAGTGACTTTGACCTTTAATGAATTTTGTCATCGTACTTTGCATATATAACCTTGGTTAAGTTATTTACCTTGTCATATAAAACCCTTGAAACTGTCAGAAAATCATAAATGAATGTGATAGACAGATTCAGTCAGACAATGTGAGTAAATGAGCCTGTGTTTGATGGACAGGTGGCTGAGGAAATGGAGGGCAGTAATTATCTAGTGAATCAACTAATTCTGCTGATTTTTCTCAGCTACCTGCTGTTGCATTGAATTTAAATTAACTTTTAACTTTTTTTCATATGGAAAATCCACTCAGAATCAATACCGCTTTCAGAGAATCCTTGGTACTTATATTAAAACAAACAATAATACACTCAAAATGCATGAAATAGTTGTCCTGTTCCTCCCTGAAAGTAAGTATAGGACAATAAATAAATTACTCTCAACTACCTAATCTATCTTTAGTCCTAAATTAACTTTAGAACAATTCCTGGGAGTGATTCTATGATGCTTGATAAATATGGGTGCAGAGTATATTTTGCATGAAGCATCCAGGACACTGGTTTCATTATGGTCTGCTGTAACTGAGGCCAGTGATGAAATCAGTGCCTGCAGTGCTGTGAATCCCCCAGCTTCCCTCTCTCTCTCCCTCTCTCTCTCTTTCTCTCATACTGTAGCACAGTAATCAATGACCAGCAGCAACTTGGGAGCAAATTAGCACAACACACAAGGGCTGACGATGAAACGTCAGATGGCCAGGAGTGTCGTTTCTCTCTCATCAGTCTCAGCTGATGAACAGGAAGGTCACCATTTCATTTATTGGGGGCCCAGACTCAAAAGAGACCAGGAAAAATGGAGTCTGAGGACGAGCCCGTCTCCATCTTTGTGCACAGGAATGAGGCTGGAGTCGGAATAGATAATAATTCAATCACTGAAATCCTTTGAGAGTATGGAAATAGCCAAAGAGGCTGAGTCAAAATGACGAGGGGGAATCTCTGCTCCCTCTCTGTAACGTTTGACCTTGAAATTCAAGAAGGTTACTTAGCATTACAGTGGCAGAGCAGCGCTGCCAAATAATACAGCCGCCTCCACCACAAACTGCTTCCATACTGCTGCTGCTGTTCCCTTCTCCTCACACAGCTCGCTCCCGCCCCTCCCCCTCCACTTTGTTGCCAGGGTAACACTCACACTGAACAGTCAGGTAGGCTGATGCTGAGGGCGAGATGCCGAGGCTGTTGCTCGGACTGCAGGTGTATTTCCCAGCATCCTCCGGCTTGACCCGGAAGATGATAAGGGTGCCGTCGATGAGGATGCGCACACGGAGCTTCAGATCACTGCAAGAAAACACAGATGTTTTGTCACACCGTGTTGCTGAAACACACCGACAGGACAGGGAACCAATCTATTTCTTTCTTTCTTTTTTTTTTTTTTTTCTTGGGCTAAATTACATCATGGTGCCATAAGAGAGCAGCAGAGAGTCAAACAGCAGCCAGCTCTGAGAGGAATCCAAAGAACACAGAGTACAGAGTGAGAGATTCAAATAAATCTGCTAATTGTCATAATCGCCAAATGGTACATGTTTTCCCCCTTGACAGCATTTAAAATTTAACACTAATGACGGAGCACATATTCCACTGGCTTTCCTTTTTAATGGAGCTGCTCTCCTTGTCCACACAGTGAAATCAACATTTAATCACACAACTGAAGAGAAGTTCAAACTGAATGTCAATAAATAAAAAGGTACCACTTTCTAATAAGACCCCCTTGGTAACAAGTTTATAGGCCATAGCTAATGGCTTTATTAATGATTAACACATGATTTACTAAAGGTTTACAGATCAGTTATAGGCCAATCAAACGAATAACACTTGAGTTGCCTGGCTGTGAAAACATCCTTTGACTGATTGAACTGTATGAAAACTTTGTGAAAAAGGATGTAGAGAATCTGGATAAAAAAAACACATTAATTATTAGGTCCATTCTTCCATTAAATATTTATTGATGGATTAACAATGTTTACAACTGCACTGTTGCCAAACAGATATTTTTCACAGCCTGCAAAGCCTTAAGTATTTTTATTAATGGCTTATGAGCTATCTTTAAAGTACTGGTTAATGATTTATTAATGATTATTAAAGCCAACAGTTACAATTTAAGGTGAGACTATTGATTCCAGGCTGGAAATTCACGTTTTATTTTTTCTTCATGATTTTCTTCTTATATAATCTGTTTTTTCTTTGTATTGGAAATGTTGCTTATTTTGATTATATTGGGAAAAAAACAATAATATATTTATAATCAGTTGTATACATATGTATAATAAATAACATATACATCAAATATTAAACTACATCGTGGTATATACAATACATGTACATTGTATGTAGTACACTGCATCAGTAATGTTTCTTAAGCTGGTTAGGAATACATCCTAAATGGCTCCAGTACAGAGACACAGGTGATCACATGACGATGAATAATAGGTTAGATGAAGCAACAACCCCAAAACATACAGCCAGAGTCATGGAGAGCTATCTTCAGCAACAAGAACAACAAGGAGTCCTGCAACAGATGGTCCGGCCCCCACAGAGCCCTGATCTCAGCATCATGGAGTCATTTTTACTCATGGTAATATTTTTGAAAGCGTCTTCACCCTTCTTTTGGTCGAGTTTTACACGGTACTGCATATGTTGTACAGCACATATTAATTGCTACTGAAGATATTAAGGATTTCACACAAATCAGATTAACTGTTTTGAAAATAAAAATCATCTATGGTTTTGCAGGAAAATGTCAGTGAGTAAAACTAAAGTGTAAGGATTTTTGAAAAAATTACAACAATTTGGAGACGAAGGGGTTAAAGGTGAAAGGTTACTCTTCAACTTAGCTGTAAGCGTGAAGTCTTATACCTCACACTCAATTATTTGTATTGCATGTCACGCTGTGCAAGATGAATCTGCATGAGACTGTATGATATCAGTTTGAGGTACGACCGATTGTGCGATGACTGTGCGGTGAATTGTGGCGCTACGACATGAACAGAAAAAAGAAAATGAGAGCAGAGGTGCGTCATCCATCCGTGCTGCTCTTATGTTTAGTAGTTGCAGCTCTGCAAGGTTTTTCTTCTTTGCTACGGTCGCACAAATTTCCACCTCTATTTTTCCAAGTCTCTGTGTGTGCACGTGTGTGTTAAACGTCGTTTCATGTCGTATTCTGATTGGTTGGTTTCTAGACTTGGGTTGCATCAGCAGTAAAATTGTGAGAGAAGATCCTAAATTTCTGACACTGTCTGAATTTTGCCGCAGCATGTGTTCGGTCACCACAGCTCCAAATCGGCTCTCGATGGACAAGTCTCACAGTGAGATGTAGGACCACCATTTTGGGTTTATGAATGCAGCAGCTGATGTCTAATGCAGCCAAAAGTCACACAGTGTGGTCCCTTTATGCTGTTATCTTGGCTCCTTGGCGCACTCTTAAGTGTAATTTTTAGCCGTTATGATAAATACAGGCTCTTCTCCCAAGTTGCACATTCCAATGTAAAAAGTCTCTTATTAGAAAGTGGTACCAATAAAATTTAATGCAATTCTCCAAAATACATCTTACCTGTCCTGCAAAAAAAACAAAAAAGAAAAAGAAAAAAAGACTGACACCCCGAAAGCTGTTTAAAATTAGCCTGGACACTTTAATGCACTTCCTCTGTGAAAGTCCCTCAGACACTTGTTTTCACTGCCAGTCAAAACCCCATTCACTTGTTCTTCCTTCCCACTTGTTCTGCCTGTCACTTGTTCGCTGTAAAAACCCTCTCAGACTCTAAAGACCTGCTCTGGGGAGCCCGCAGAGGTCCTGGCTACGCTTCAGATCATCACTGCATGAGAGGCGCATGATGACACAAGGCCTGAGTCATGTGATACTGTCCTCAGAATGCACTAACTCGTCTGGCACGCTCCAGACCGACCCCCGCCAGGCCCCCTCTTACTGCCTCTAGGGCCGCAGCAGGAAAGGGCTCTAGTGCGCGCGCCCACACACACACACACACACACACACACACACACACACACACACACACACACACACACATATATACAGTTCATATAGGCACACAAACCAAATACCCTTTGACAGTCACTCAAAATACACAGCAAAGGGCTCAGAGACACACAATGTCACTCACATCACAAATGCTTAGGGATAAAAGCTTAATGCAGCCTGTGTGATTTAAGTGACTGAGCCTTAACCTCACCCATGTGCTTAACTAAGATGTTTCCCTACACACAGAGTTACAGCAGCTACGGTACAGAAGTGAACTTGATCATAACTTTACTTCTTGAAGTAGACGTTATCCTCTTCCCAAAACCAGGTGTAGGTCAGGTTGCCAGGATACGCCTCCGCTTGGCAGGTGAAGAGTGCGTTCTGGGATATGTTTACAGTGACGTTTTCTGGTGGTGACACGATGTATGGGGGCCCTAAGAGAAACAGAAACATGTGTTTTAACAGCTGTAAAAGCTCCGTCTACTGTTTTAACCCTACAATGATCCCACCAAGTAAAAATCTTTTTTTACGACACCTTTACCACGTCCTTCTGCATAGGTTTGTCTCCAATAAAGTGAAATAAAAGACAATTTTATTCACATTGTTATGGACAACAATGATGCCCAAAACCCATTTATACACACAACATAAAAACTGTAAGAGATGAATACATTAAATAAAAAATGAACTCATGGTCATATAAAAAGAAGAAAAACTATGCAGCACATTGTTTGTTATACTAAATTTCTGGGCAATGGATCCTCTGTTGATTGTTTTCTAAAACCCACTTCAGTCTTGACATAAACTTCCGACAGGAATCACCCAAGTGATTAGAGTTTTTTGCTTCTTTCCACAGCTGTTGTTAAATCATTATTGCTAAATATTGACAAGCAATGAGTATCACCTTGGATTTACCTCATCACTGCCTGAACTTTGATTGAAAACATCTAAAAAATCTCCAACAAATGATGGCGAAACAAAAATTTAAACAAATATACACTGCGATAACATTAGTTTTTATGATCAACAAATAATGATCAGGAACGTTTTAATTCACGGTAAAACTCGAGTTTTAGATTTAGATTTGCAGAGTACTGCAGGGTATATGGCGGTATCAACCTACTCTTTTAAATCATGTTTATATATCTTTTTTCATTGAGTTTCTTTAATATTTTATTTCAACATCTTTTATATGTTCGCACTTTGGATTTCCTTGTTGTTGAAAGGTGCCTCAGTCAGGTTCACTTTAAGTACAACTTATTTTTCACCAACATATCTAAACTTAAAATGTGCTCAACCAAACAGCAGAGAAAAACCATTAGAGGGATGAAAAGTATCTTTAAATCATAAAAGCCTATTAAACTATATGCAGGACTCCACTGTTTCCACTTTGAGAATGTCAACTTGTTTTTGTGAGTGAGTGAGAAAGAGCACACACTATGTATTATTTACAATATATCACCGCAGTCTGATGTAAAATACAGTGAGCAGCCAGCTATCATAACCTTAATAGTAGTCAGTGTTGAAGCTTAGCGTGCTTCACATTGTAACCTTTTCATCCCCCGAGGAGCTCTAGGTTTGCTCTCAACTCTCAATAAAACAGCAGAAGCCATGAAAGGTAAGCTGTCTTTTATGAGTAGGCCCAGATACAAGCCTCCTGGTTATTTTCCTCTCAGCGAGCACAGCTTTATACATCACATGGGACCGCTGACGGCACCATGCAGGCGTCTCACATAACAATTAAAAACAGATCACCGAGTGAGAATCATGACTCCTCCTTGCTCTGGGTATGAGTCCTAATCATATCTTCCATTTTATTTCACCGCACTTTTCATGCCAACATTCAACCGAACTCAACATCAGGAAAAGCATTTTATTTTTGTGGGTGCACCTCACTCCAGATTCCTGTTGTGTTACTCAAGTGTTTCACACATTAAGACGGTTTTATGAGGGAAAAGATGAAGCTGTCCCTGTGCATGTGGAGTAGTGTAACACATTTGATGCTGCTGTGGCTATGACTCAAACTTCAGCATCACACATGGCAGGTGAGAACAGGTGAGAATTCAAAAGTCTTATTCCACAAACTACATGCCTCAGTGTCCAAAACAAGGAACCCTGGTACATTTATTTTGGGATTGTCTAGCGCTACATTTATTCTGGTCTCATATTTTCAGTCTGTTTTCCAGGGCATATAAACAAATTATACTTTCCCACAGAAACTAGGTTATTTTTGCATGATGTGAACATTATTAGCCAAAAGAAAAAAAAAATGTTTCAGAGACTGGAAGATGACAATTTCAATTTGTTTCCAAAGTTGGAAAAAAATCTGATTCAATAAGTCTAAATGTCTACTCATAATCTTGGGCATTTATTGAGATGTAAAAAAAACCAGCCCTTTATTTTTTTACTTTGTGACAATGCATTTTTCAGATAATCCAATGGATTTAAACTGTTGATTTAGCTCAAACCATGAAGGTAAAATTAATCCTGAAAAATTCAAAATCTCCACAACTAGAAATACAATGGAAAGCAATGATTCTATTATAAACTGTCTCTTTTATTTACAGGGGGTGGAAAAGAATGACTATAGTGCCAAATTAAAATTCATTAATGCTTCTGACACAATAAATCTTATGGTGCGTATTGATATAAAAGCTCCAGTGGTGCATGTGGGTCAGCCATGACGTAGCTGGCTGCTATCTTGCTTTCAAACAAATGAAATTAATGGATATTATATAATGACATACGCCATAATACAGTCAATTATCTGCAAAATTGTTTAAGAATTGTTTTATGGTTCTTTATCACACTGAAGAAAAAAATTCAAAATATAATATGAGAATTAGATTAAACAATCCATTGATTGATCAACTGAAAATTAATCACTTCAGTCACTTTTCAAGCCAAAATGCAAAAAGTAATATGAGGAGTTTTTCCGCTTTTTTTGATACTTTGTTGTTATCATTGGTTTTCTTTGCCTCTGAGAAGTTGTGAACAGCAGTTTTTTACTATTTCTATTTTATGAGAAATGCATGGATAAAACAACAAAGCATTTAATCAAGTAAATACTTAACTGAAAATAAACCTTAGCTGCACCCCTAACAAAAATTATAAAGGAAATACAATATATCCATAGTACAGATATTACCTTAGTATTAGAGAAAACAATAATCTGATGTTTTTGAGAATGTAGTATCTAATCTTTATAATAATAATAATAATGATGATGATAAAAGTAGTCATATTTTAAGAATAAAGCTGAAAAATGAAGAGAAGTAAAGTAATTTAGTAGCTGTACACGCACATGTAATGGAGTCGACCCAATCCAATCACAATATATGTCACTTAGTTCTCTACACAACCTTTTTTATTCTCTTAATATCACAACTGTATTTTCAAAATATTATTACATCTGTTATCTCAAAATAAAAAATAAAAATTCCATCATAAAATCACAACTTAATTCTTGTAATATTAAAAGTTCAAACTCATGAGCAGTGGCTTTAATCCTACATAGCACCATAACAGTATCTGTGGAATTTATCATATTATTTATTACACGTCACATCACCCAAAACCTAATGTGAACAAACAAGTTTTGAGAATATAGTTTGCTTTATATTGTGCAGTAGCTGAACAGACAAGCCTTATAATCCTGCCTTCATATGATGGAGGCACAACTGACCACAGATTTCACCTCCACTGCTGCAGTGAACTACAGTGGTTACACTCTTCACCAGGTTACAACACAATGTGTGTTTGCAGTGTGTGCAAATACGTTTAGTCTACAAGGAAGAAAGAGAGGAGTAATTCCTTTTGCTCTGTTTCCACCTACAGAAGTCAAGGATTAAAATAGACCTTACGCTACCTCTACCATAAAAGCAAGATGCTCAGTTGCTTGTTAAATACACACGGTTAACTCCCTCCAGCTCTGCTGTATCGGGAGACTGAGAGAACTGGAGGTTGGTATCACAAGCATCTATCTGATCTGTGTCTAGCAGAGAGTCTAGTTAATGGAGCGGAGAGAGACAGTGACGTTCTCACAGACAGATCCTGTTGTACACACATGGCTGTGCACAAGAGCACGCACACATGAACACACACAGGCCCCAGACTGAGCTATTGACTGACTGATACAGACCCAGAAGGTGTGTTACCTACATCAATACACCACAGAGTTGCATGACTTTGCTTTAAAATGCTACTACAGTGAATGCCTTTAAGTACAAATAATGAAATGTAAGAGATGCAAATGCAATATTAGGCTGCAGGTAGAGAGCATATATATACTGTATATATATATATATATTCTTTTTATTTCAAAATCCTGTGATTCATGGAAATGCATTTACGAACAGCTCATTTGATGGATAGAGTACCTTGAACCAACAGACGGGTAGTGTGGAGCACTTCTCCCTGGTCGCTGTAGGCTCGGCATGTGTACGCCCCTCTGTCATCTCTGGTGATGCCAAGGATGGTTAGACTGCCATCATGTACCTGTGGTTACATGAGCAGGAGATACAGATTCACATCCAACCTCCAGCACTAAACAGTTGAAATAACATGATAAACACAAGCACTGCAGGGCATGTTTCAGGCTGTAAATGACAGGTGAGGGTGGGTGGTATTCAGACTACAGCTTCAACAATTTATTGATTCATCAATTTGGCAATTGAGAAAAAATTAATCAGCAACAATTTTGGTAATCTAAGCAAAAATGTCCAAATTCATTGGTTTCTGCTCCTCAAATGTGAATCCTCTAAGATAGTAAAGTGAAGTGTTGGTCAGGCATGACAAGAAATATGAAGACATCATAGCAAAAAAATTGCAATTTTTCACTATTTTCTACATTTTGTAGAAATTTAATTTTCATTAATTGACAAAATAACAGGGAGATTAATCAATACTGAAAATGATCATTAGTTGTAGCTATAACTCAGGTCCTGGTAGCACCACACTTTAAAAATACTCCGAGATTGATAAGTGCATCAGTATTATTATCAAAAGTAAAAGTACTCAATGTAGTAAAAAAACATTATATCATCATTAGATTATTTTTCCTGATGTATTAATGTGTAAGAATGTGATGTAGTTGGTTCAGGATGACCCAATTTTTGCAACCAATGATTATTCTTATTATCTAATAATCAGCTAATAATTTCCTCTTGATTAACTTTGATTGTTTACTGTGTCAAATGTCAGGAAATAGTGAAAAATGCTCCTCACAATGTTCCACAGCCCAAAGTAACATCTTATTGTTTGTTAGTGAAGCAGCAAATCCTCACATTTAAGAAGGAAGAATTACTTTAATAAATCAATTATCAAAATAGTTCCTTATGATTTTTCTGTTGATCAAACAGTTGATTCATTTATTTAATGCTTCAGGTCTAAATTTACACACTGTTTAAAATCATATGAGTAAATGTTGTATCCTAATCTATAATCTAACTGTGACAAATGCAGCAGAGCAGAAATACTGAATGACATGAAGTGAAAATAAAGATATAGACAGAAGATATACAACGCCCCAAGTCATGAATGTGTCATGTTTTAATTAACTCCAGGTCTGATTCCTGCATGTGGTAACCTTGGAAACGTCCAACTCTATGTCGCTGCGCGTCCCCGTCTCCAGCCACTGATGAGAACCAATAAGTGGTGAAGAAACACATTAACCAAGCCTAATAGAAATACCCTCATAAATTATGCAACAGGTTGCAAGAGGCTCTGTCCATTCAAGTCACACACAGCTGTAGTCTGTCCATTCATGCAGCTGAGGGGGAATCTGCCATGCCTGCAGAATTATTCCCATTCATCTGTCTCTAAAATGTTTTACAGCCAAGAGATGGTACTAGTAGATCAACCCGAGCATCATTTAACTTGTGTCAGTCTGTTGGCAAACTGTATCATCCTCACTCAGACTGTCTATCACAAGATAACACTTTGTGTGTCACTGCTGCAACATGCAACACGTGTGAGAGCTCGGAGTGTAAACTAAACACTGATGTGTTGTGAAGCATCAATTCCAGGCTTGGAAAGCCATTTGCATTGATTAAAAAAGTTGGAAGAAATTAAATCAACTAGAAATTGATTAAATTGTCTTTATTTTAATCACACACTTGCACTGAATCCTGTCTGGCTGATTTGGCATATTTTCTGCTCCCGTTCAGCCTCCTTCACGTACCAGTGACTTTTACTGATCTGCTGTTTGTTATGCCTAAAAATACATGCCATTCTTGGTGAGATAGTCTCACTGAGATATCATGTGTTTGATTACTGTTGACTCTTTTTTTTATAGAAGTCATAGATGTTGAGCTGTAAAGGTTCAGACAGAGAGTGAGGCTAATTTTTGCCTTGTGTCATTTGGTGAATTTCCAGGTGATATGGGGTGGAGAGGGGGTGGGGCCAAACGTTGAAAAATGTCATCTTTATATTATGCAAATGAGTGTGAAATTCATCTGGCACAAAGAGTTTTGCCAGCAAAAAAAGGCAATGCAGAGCTGGGCCAATAGGTTTGTGGATACGCATCTGTAGAGATGATAATTATTACTGTACTTTCTGGGATTTCATTTTCTATGCCTCTGGCCTCCAAGATTACAAATAACAAAAAAATACAAGTGCTTGGTGCAATGTCACATAAACTGTTGGAGAAAGTGCAGGTGCAATGTTTGCTAATGAGCAAGTTACTCCTGTTCAGTCAATGTACTGAACTGTACCATCTGCACAGAAGTTAGCTGTGAACTAGCTAGCAATGGACGCACCGACTGTGAGTATGTGAGTGTACAAGTGTGTTTCTGTTCACCAGAATCTCTTTTTCTCTCTGTTATTTCCCTCCGGTCTCCTCTCGTCTCCGTACGTTTATGAAGCAGACTGAGCAAATTTTCAACTCGGACGATTTTGCATCTAATCGCACCTTTTCATCAGCTCTGTACACAGTCGTGCCTCCTTTAAAACTTGCCTCGCGTTCTGCCCAAACACAGTCTTATGCTACTTTCTTGTGTTGCACTGACTCCATCAAATTCAAATCAAACACAGACAAAACATGAAGCCCTGACTGTAGCAGACTACCAAGACAGTAAAATCAACAGGGTCTGATAATATGTAAAGGTCATCGGTCTGTTCCGATACTTTCTGTGCCATAGCTGAACCCAATCTGAGGTGAGGGAGAGAAAATTAAAGAAAAAGGATGAAGAGGAGCAGGAGGAAGAGGAGGGGGAAGTCTGCAGTAGGCAGAAACAGAAACAGAAGATAGGTGAGGCATGAGATGAAAGCAGAATCTCAATTTCTGTCACACGCACTTCACCGACACATCCGAACAGACCAACATTGGGTTCTGAAACAGCAGGAGCACGCCATTGTTTTCCTGCTTGCATTTTTTTATTTGTGATTTTGAGTGCACTTTGGAGAAGACCCTTATAATCCCACCTAGCTTTCTGTCCCGTCTCCTGCACAACTTCTTTATTCAATATCGCTGCTTTTTAGCTGTGGCTCTCTGCATGCAAAAACGAAACAAAAAAAAAGTAATGAAGTAAAGAGAGGAGGAGGATGAGGATTCCTCCTCACATTCCCCCCTTTCTCCATGACTGTCACATTCCCCCCTTTCTCCATGACGTCTCCATGGATCTGAGCATGCGGGTGAGCAAATAGACCCTCATGCTCGCTCACACAAACACACAGCTCTCTTCTCACCACAGGAAGGAGCTTTCCCAAGTCTTTGCTAGAACATAAACCGAGAACTGGAAAATGGATGAGGAAAGCTGATAAATGCACTGCTTCTTTATATTTCTTAGTATATAATGATGAAGCTAGTGAAGCATGGCATTTGGCTCTCACTAGCGATTTTCATTTTTAGCGTAACACTCATATTAGGACTAATGTAATATTGATGCAGGAGAGGGAGATTAATAATGCATCAGAATGTTGTCTAATCATTTACTGAGGGGATGGCGTTGAAAAGATGCGACTGGAGCGAGAGATCGCAGAGAAAAAAGGATAAAATATTTAAAAAAAAACGAAATAGGCCCTTAAAAGACGCTCCTGTATGCTCCTGTCACTTCCTGTACACTGTATATGCACGAGGCAGCTGTGAAGAGTTGATAGCGCCTGCAGCAGACTGCCACATCAGTGACATGGGAGAATGTGAAGGCATGCAGAAAAGGAAGGAGGCATCCACCTTTCAAAAAGTTCCAAAAACAATTACGAGCAGTGTAAAAAAAAAACAAACGCCCTTTTAATGCTCTTGTACTCTCAATATGTTCAAAGCATTCCTGTTGTTTTCGTAATGAGCTGCTGTGATTTCAGTTTGTGCTTACTTTGACCCCCCTCTTCTACTTCTAATACCTACTTTTGCAAGACTGACTCCTGACAATTCCCAGGCGTGAATTTGTTGCATTCAGCTGTCAGCTACACGTGTAGGTGGCGGGAGCGATTGCGATGGTATCTGGAGCGCAAGGGAGCAAGAGTTTCTCCACTTGAGAGAAACTGACATTTGCACCTTTAACTCAAGATGCAACATCCTGCGGCCGCAGTGCATCACCGTGTGTCGAAACTTGATTCTGTGTTTCTGAGTCATCTGTAATGGAACGGCGTGTGAAAACGTGTTTGATTCTGCGCGACTAACACCACCAACCTGATGTTTATTGTTGATGGTTTATGTAGCTGAGACTTTTTTTCCGCTGCTATCAAACCACATTGTGGCTGTGCCAGAAATATCTTGTCATGACATCAGGCTGTCTACATTTGGGAGTTTATCCACGGGACTAAAAAATCAGGCATCACCAGACAACAAAGAGAGCTCAGAAAAATGTGAGGTTCGTTGCCAGTAGCTGTTCTTAACATTGCTGAAGTGATTCAACGTGTATTTTTATTCTTACTAAAGACAATACAAAGAAGCAGGAAGAGTCTGAGTGACAGTATCGTTGATGCTGATCACAGATTGTGGTTCTAATTAATGAAACGTAAAATTTGAACTTGTTGCATGCCAAATACATGCAGGAATCAATTTACAATATCTGTGTTGCAATGTCTCAAATGGAAAAAAAAATCATATTATTCTTCGATCATCAACTTAAGTCTCAGCACACGTTTTAAAGACCCATTGACAGAGGTTTTATTACAAAAAACTGGACATTTCTGCTGCACAGAAACATAATAAACTGATATTTGCCTGAGTGAGATACAGCCCATTACATACTTTCAGTACAGATGGACTCATTGGATGACACCATCTGTGCAAAAGCCCTGCTTCTATTTTTGTACACAGTCATAAATCAGAATCATGGCCATTGTGTTTTTCTTACTGAATATTTTGCGTTGGTTGCGAGCTCCTCCCCTTCCCTCAGCCAGCTGATCATTGGTTTTGGATTTCCCTGGGCAGAGCAGCTAAGCAGAGTGCTTCCCCCTTCCTTCGCCTCCACATATTGTGGCGGCGTCGCTGTAAATGAAGGTGGAGCTGTGGAGAAAGTGACAGAGAAACAGTCGTCATTACAACAGTAAAGTAATAAAAATTTGAATGGAAACACGTCATGGAAAAATGTCCCGTCAGATCTCACATTCTTTCCCAAATCTAGATTAGGATTCTGTTTTCATACATCTGATTTTTAACCACCCCAGCATCCTCAAATATTCCTTGTGTTTATTGTTAATTAGCCAATTTTAGCATGTTAACACCCTGAACCTGCTAAAAAATCAGCATGTTAGCACTGTGAGCATGCTTGCATGCTGATGTTAGCACTTAGTTCAAAGCACCATTAGTACAGCCTCACACAGTTGCTAGCATGGCTGCGTAAAGTGCAACTCATAACGCAGTCTAAAACTGAAGTCCTGCAAAAATTCTTCCCTAATGAAGGTCGAAATCTTCAGTTTGTGTCGAAAATGTGTCAGAAAGATGTTGATACAGCAGCTTTATCGGTCATTTAGAAGGCTGCAGTTTATGGTGCTGTTGAATTGTGGTTATTTATTTAGTTAGATTCCCATTAGCCACTGTGTTGTAATAGTAGCTACTCTTCCTTGTGTTGTGTTATACTGAGCGGTCCACCCCATTTGTATCAATGAGGTTGATGCATCACAAACTTTATCCTCCTATCCATCCGCTACATGTATCTAAGGGAAACTGGATAGGAAGAACAATACTCTTGGACAAAGGTAGACCAGATACGGGGTAATGTGGTTGCTACAGCTTTTGTGTACTAGCTGGACAGTGAACATGTACCAGGGTTGGTGACAATCTGCCATTTATTCTTCAAAACCAAAAGAAACCACTTAGTGACATCACTTCATTTCCACCTGATGTTTCTGAGCTTCACTAACTGCCACAGGGGAGCTCTTCACCAGCTACTGCAGGCCAGTAAACTGCAGTTTCCTCAACCAGCTGCTTTTACCACTTCAACATAATATTTTGATTATGAATAGTGGCACTGTGTTTAGTTAAAGAGAAAAAAAGGTGCTGCTATTACAAGTGGGTCACCGCTTGCCGCTGGGAGTGTTGCCATGCTTCAGACTGCATTCAAACACCTGGTATGGAGTAAACAAATCGCCCAATTAGCACATTTAGACATCTGCCTGTCCATACTACTCTCACTCCCTAGCACTCATTACATTATAAGATACAGTAGATTAATGGAGATCCTAATAAAATGCATGACTGCTTTATGCATCCCCTGCTAATGTAGTTGATGGGTTATGGGCTGACGTAAACACATCCTGATGCATCATTTTAGTTATTAAGACGCAACCATGTGCAGTTGCATCACTATGAGTTTGGGCTTTTATCTTAAGGTAAACTTTACTGATTCTCATTGGGAGATTTACATTGCAGCTAAGTACATTTACTTGTACTTAAGTATTTCTATTTGATGCTACTTGATATTTCTACTCCACTAGAATTCATGGTGAAATATTATACCTTTTATCCCACTATTCCAATACCTGAACTCGAACTACCTACCTACATAAAATAGATAAATCTACCTGTAAAATGCTGCTTACAAAATGCTGTATCAATGTTATGAATTTTTTTTGATTCTAATCATTTTTGGTGTATTTTGTATGTCTTTATTAGACAGTGAAAGCGGAGACTGAAAGGAAACATGGGAAAGAGAGTATTGTTTTTTACACTGTGGGATTGCTACTTTTACTCAGTGGTGGAAGAAGTACACAGATCTTTTCCTTAAGTAAAGGTGGCACCACGACAGTGTAGAAATACTTTGTTATTGCATTTTACTTAAGTAAAAGTAGATTGGTATTAGCATAAACAAATAATAAAGGTACTAAAAGTACTTATTGCACACAATGGCCCATTGAAAAATAATTTATATTATGTTATTATAATTTCTGATACATTAATGTTGCATTTGCACTTTAGTGTTGCAGCTGGTAAAGACAGGGCTCATTTTAATTACTTTATATAATGCTAAGTAACTTATAAATTTAGTCTTATCTTGTTTTAATCCATAACAATACATTGTAATTTATTGCTGATTATTTTGTGTTATTAATCTGCATCTGCAATCTGTAACCTGTAACTAAAGCTGTCGAATAAATGTAGTAGTGTAAAAAGTATAAAGCAGCGGAAAAAGGAAATACTTAAGTACAAGTCCCCAAAACTTAAGTACATCACTTGGGTAAATGTACTTAGTTACTTTCCACCACTGCTTTTACTCAAGGATCTGAGTACTTCTTCCACCACTGTAAGTGCTGTTTTTAATTCTACTCCTAATTCAGATTTTTCTCAAGGGAATAAGCATGAGTTGACAGGAAATAGGTGGCACACATGGCGGTGACAGCAGCAGGTACATTGGTCAACCTGGGAGTTGTTCCACACCATCAGGTACAGCTCGTCACAGAAGAAGTGTCACTATAGCTGGGAAGCCAGGGAGTTGCTCTACAAAAAAAAGTAAGATGAGCATGAAATTCTCGCCCTACTTACTGCAGCTCTTCATCAATTATATACATTAAAAGATGCTTGAAGATCCAGCACTCCCACTGTTCTTCTCTGCAGACCACACAGCACAACCAGCAGATGGCCTGGATGCTAAGACGCAGGGTTTGGTCTGTTCTTTGAAGGTTTATATTCGCTCTTATTTACTCACTAACTCGATAAGTGTCCGCATCGTTTTATTCCCTCACTTGGTCGCTCTTTTCTTGTCTCTGCTCCTAAGAGAACACGGCTACATACAGTACACATTTTTCATTGATTTCTCATCATGAGCCTCAAAACGCTTCAGTGTTAACTGTTACAAAGGGAAGGAAGAGGCTCACAAAGACTTTCCTTCCTCCTCTTATGTCAGTATACTCAAAGTACTCACTTCCTCACCACCACACTGCCATCCTCCCTTTCCTTTAATGGCGGGAACAGGCTATATGATACTCTTGTCGTTTGAGCTGGTCACATTAGGTGAACATAGTGTCATAATGTCTTGTTTGTTTGACTGATGTGAGGTGGCCATGTTTGTTTTGTTCTCAGGCACTTCTCTACTGGTTAAATGCCAGGTCAGATAAGCATTCAGAAAAATTTGATTTTTCCCAGTCGTAATTACAACTTAGATGTTGACGTGGATGGAATTTACAAGTCAGAAACATAACATCACTATGACGTGTTAGTGGCAATAAGCTGTGCTATTTACTATTTAGTGCACTATATTTGTTGAGTTGAACACCTGAATACTGAGTATAAAATAAATGCTTTATAAAGTTCCTACAATGAAACGAAAAGTAGTGCCGATAGTGTTTGCACTACTACTGCTTGATAACAATCCCACAATATAATGTGCAAGAGACGCAACACTAGTGTCTAAAATGTGCTAATTATACAGTAGGCAATTACTGAATATAGTTAATAGTGAATGAGCAAAGAAGGGAGTGATTTTGTCTTTAGTGTGCAGAGGGTGATGGTGCACCCACACAGGGTGTGTCAGTGCAGCGTGCCATCACTGTCAGGTGTCGTTACAGGTACAATAGCGCTTGAAACTTTCAACAAGGGATGGCGGTGAGGCACTACTTTTCAGCCTGGTGTTAAATTTACTCTTTAATTTGGTATAATGTCCCTGTGCTGAGGGTTACAGGTTAATCTAAAATAAAACAAGCACTGTTTGGTGCTCTTGGCCAACATCAAAGAACATGGGACAGAGGAATAGAAAAGCCAACAAAAAGTTCTTGAGTGATGTTTTTTTTATCAGGCACCTGACCATTTTTATTCACCATACCGCACCTCCTTCAGGTTGGGCTATCACTGGGCTGATATTGTGTAGTGTGATCCTGGCATTACACTAATGGAGAAAAATACTAAATTCTTTTTGTTTAATCAAAAAAAAAGAATTTAGTATTTTTATCTATTAGTGTAATGCCAGGATCACAAAAAAAAATGACCACTTGCGTTCACACCCCGCACATGAGTTCCTAATGGGATGACATTTCAGTCCATGTGAACACGCAAGCATTATTCATATTTACACCTTGGGGTCCCATATGGTGGTGAGGATGATTGTTCACATGGACTCCACTTGGTGCCACATTGGGCCCCATTAGTGACTGACAAGGACAGACACACACGGGGAATATATGGGCCTGTTGGACAAACGAGCTGGCATTTGGTCCCCAACTGGGTCAACCAAATGGGACCTAAATGCCAGGCCATCGCTAACTCAGTGACACAGTGGCAGGGTCTAATTTTTTATGTTTCAGTGTAGATGCTTAACAGTTTGAGGGTATACTTTTTGATCTCTGAAAAGCGTGCTGATGCTTGAAAAGTAAAGAGAAGAAGGAAGCAGGGAGACAAGACTAAAGAGGAGAGGAGGAGATGGAGGGAGGGCAGAGACAGAGAGAGAGAGAGAAAGAGAGAGTAGCCTTAGTGTCTTTTTCGGGCACAAGGCCTTGCCATCTGACACCTGCCACTGAGTGGGCATGAATTCCCTGTCCGCTTGGCAGGAAGTGAAGGCCAGCAAACAGGAACTCAAAGGAAGAGTGTATGCAAATACCAACGGCCAAAGGAAATGGGTGCCCTTAGTGTCTGTGTGGAGGCCAGACGAAAATGGCACCTGCTTCCCTCACAGACAGCCATTTAGAGGACAACAGTAGCATAAAGTCTTCATATGAATTCCCCTGTTAGATGTCTAGACGTTGAAACAGCTGCTGCTTTTGATATTTCCATGAATGTCTGTCTATTAGTCAAATAACAAGCCCCCCCCCCCCCAAAAAAAAAAAATATTTGTACCAGTTAAACTACAAGTGTACATGAATGGTGCTGCATCTCTTTAGCTCCACACGTTAAGTACATGAGGTCATGTAAAATGCCATAATTTAAAATGCCAAATATTATACGACATTCAGGGATATTATTAGTTCTGCTACAGCCCGCAGAGCTCAGTTTCTGTTGAAAGGTCTGACAGGAGTGGAGAGCAGCAGAAGACGGAGGGAGGGAGGGAGGGAGAGAGGGAGGGAGGGGTTGAAGTTAAGAGTGAATACTGATGAGTTTAGCTACAGAGATGCAGTATGCCTACACAACAAGACATTCATACACACACACACACACACACACACACACACACACACACACACACACACACACACAGACACACGCCCACGCCCACAGATGTTCACATGCTCCAAACATCACGAGAGTGTGCAGGTGACACTCGGCGGCAGATTACGACCTATTCACTCTTCAACTACAACT
Organism: Seriola lalandi dorsalis; assembly: GCF_002814215.2. NCBI lineage: Eukaryota > Metazoa > Chordata > Actinopteri > Carangiformes > Carangidae > Seriola > Seriola lalandi. The sequence continues at coordinate 410,941 of NW_019524480.1, read as the reverse complement.
TCAACCAGCAGAGAGAAATCTCATTTAGGCACATACAAACACACACAATGAGACGCTGGCATGTCAATGTTGATGTAATGCGCTATACACAGAACAAAAGTGCAGAAAGTAATTTGCAGTGCGTGACGTACAAACGCACGCCGACACACAAAAGAAAACATTATGTTCTGCATTGATAATAACCATTTATACAGATCAGCATTTTTTATTCCAAAGTGATTATGCGGTGCAATGGACTTTATAAATGGTTCTTTACACAGTATTTTGCATACAGCGTGTTGTAATCATTATTCAAATATGAGAATTGCATCCATTGTAAAACATATGCATGATCAAATCGAATATGCATGAGTTTCACACAGCGCTCATAAGTTCACAGACCAAAAATATACATGTGAATGAGCTTGACAGGACTTTGCTCGCAAAGTCTCTCTCTAACAACACAGAGGATTACAGCTTTCTGAAGTTAGAGACCTGTGAAGCTTTAACACAAGAAAATCACCACTTTTGACCTGAACTTTTCTTTCTTAAATGCCTGTTTAAAAAAATCATTAAACATACAAACATTTACTGCATCATGCATCTGCAAACAGCAAGCATTTACTCAATTACATCTACCGCAAAACATATGAAGCAGCTTAATACAATATCTGTCTAAAAAGCATTCCTCATATGAAACAGATACAGGGCTTAAAGAATAAAACACGAAGGCATCAGTGTCTCTGTAGTCTCTGGTGCTCTGCAACAATGTGAAGACACACTTCACGCAGGATTCTCTAAGCCACTGGGGCATTCCTGGGAAATGCAAAGGTGCAGATTTTTTTTCCGCCTGGTCATCACTTTGATAGCTCTCAGACTATCACAGACGATCCCTGCCGGAACCGCCTTAAACAGGCCATAATCAATCCTCTTCTAACCAGCCCTCAGCCCGTTTTACCCGAGGCTTTTTTCTAAAAACAGCTGCAGGAATGATCCACATCACCGTCAAACAATCCCTCGTTCAAAAACTTCCCGAACCAAACTCTAGTCTCTTTGGTTTCCTTCATTTTCTCATAAAACGGAGTGCATAAGTGAGTGTGATCACTGCAGTCAAAGTCCAGCCAGAACGAGAAGAGGGTCATTCCTTTCACTTTCTATGTCCAGCACAGGGGAGTATGTTTTAAGGTATTGTAAATGTAAATATTCAGAGCAAAGGGGAGTAAAATAATTCATTAAATACATATTTTTTCCGTATAGAAAAATTGTGAAAAATCCAAATTTCCCATTTATTTGTAGCGGGATTGAATTTACAGCGATGTGACAGAGAAAAAAAAAGCAAATGCTCTCATTTAAGAAGCTACAACTAGAATATGTTTTTCTTGAAAATGCAAATCATTTTCAGTCAGTTCACTGATCAGTTAATCAACTGGTTGTTTCATCTTTAATTGTTTGATATAAAACTTTCAAAAAGTGTTACCATGAAAATCTAAGTTACAATTGCAAACTCAAACCAAAGCGGGAATGAGAAATACAGATTAAAAACAAATCACTGTGTACAATAAAAAATATAAATGGCATGTCATTATAACTTTCAAAAGTACAAAAAGTACAAGAAAATTAATGTAAATGCAAAAGTCTCTATTAAATTATTATAATTCCTCCATCTCCACACAAAAAAATATCAGAAACTTAACTAAAGAATTAATATAAAAACTGTAAACGACTGATTTATGCAGCCTCACAATAAACCCTCAGAGCCCTTTACTGAAGAGCTCCACACTGAATGGCTGAATATATGATTAACGCCAGACTACAAATGCCTGTCCTTGAGAACAAATACAAGATGACTGAATATGGAGCTTAAATGAGTGACGCATTTTTGTTTTTCTTTCACAACCACAAACACACAGGTCACGGATCAGGCTGTATGATCAGGTGACTCACCATTGACTGTGAGGTGCACCCAGCTGCCGTTGTGGAAGGTGTCGTACTGTTGCTCCAGCATCAGGACCCTGCACTCATACCAGCCCTGGTCCTCGGAGCGCACCGGGTCAATCTGCAGGGAGGCCTTCCCATGCAGAGAGGCTCTACCTGCAGACAGAGGGGAAAGGAGAACAACAAAATTAACCTCTTCACTGCTATATATATTTATCTTTTTCTGCCATTCAAGACAAAAGCGTGCTCTTTTCCAGCGATGGAATAGCAGTTGGGGGCTAAGTGCTTGACTTTAACCTTTTTTTTTTTTTTTTTTTTTTTTTTTTACAGCATGAAACACATTTATGAAGGACTGGGTTGGCCTTTCGCATCAGCAGTAGCCTACAAGTCATGGTGTAGTATTCTTGAGCAGGATCCAGAAGGTCAAAAATAATGCTTTGTCTTTTAAAGAGATTAAAAAGATCATATGTTCTTGCTGTGAGGAGTCCAGTGAGTTATAAGGATTAAGTTCAACATTACAGAAATCTTCTGTTGTTCTTTTCTCTGCAACAGCTCCATAAATTCAGACTTTAACTACTAGTTATTCAAATAAGCACAAGCACAAGCACAAGCCTATTTTGACGCACAAAGTCCAAATCGGGTGTGAAAAACAAACGCTTTGTAGCGACTTATTCCTACTCAGGGAGTACAACAGTCTGGAGTTTGTCCAAACACTGGATGGAAGGCAGGAAAACACCCTGTACCGGTTTCCAGTCTCTCCCAAAGATAACAGAGACAGACAATCCCTAACACTTACTGTGCATTCATATCTTCAGGCAATTTAGAGCCTTCAATCAACCGTGACTTACAAGTCTTTGGAGTGTTGAGGAAACACAAATGGATATATAAACACATGCAGACTCTCGATACCCCCCAAAACGCCAAAAAGGCTTTATTAGCAAAAAAGGTATGTTTGTGGATTTAAAAGATTGGTTTTGACATTTTGGGGGATACCCTTATTTGCGTCCTCGCCGGAAGTTAGATAAGAAAATCAATAGCACTCTCACAGCTGTTGAATATGAAGTTATAGTCAACAAAAGGTTAGGTTAGCTTCCAATTAAACTCCAGTTTAAATATATCTATGGAGTTATTTAGTGAGCTTCAGAGGTGCTTGTAGGGATGGATGGAGACAGGCTAACTGTTTGCTTTACTGGGGTAACTGGCTGCTAGCTATAGCCTCATATCTTAGGGATAGACTTCCTGTCTGATATCGATTTTCTCATTTAATGCTCAACAAATAATCACTATAAACTGTAACAATATTTAACCATAAATGAACAACCATCTGGCTTAAACTATTAGGATTTAATGCATGAAACTACTCGGGAGCCATACCTTCATCTGAATTAAAATTAAGTATTCGGTGTCAGTGTGGAAAAAGTCCATCCCTCTACTTCACAGGAATCATCTATTTCTAATAAAACGTCTCCATCCACGCCTCTTTTTTTCTTCAAGGCTGAGGATAAATTGGAATTCTAAAAGAAGGAAATCACAAGGGATGAGAGAGGTTCAGGAAACCAGGCATGGTGAAATCTTCAGCTGCTAAGCTGTCTGTCTTCAAGCCTCCAGCCCGCTGCTCACATGGCTGCCTCTGACAGCCCAACAGACTAAAACACTCGCTTCTGCTCTGTCTGACGAGTGTTCTCAGATGAAGCATTTTTCAAAACTTTGATGTGTAGATGTACTGTAAGCACTGTTTCCTCTTACTTCAAAGTGAGTGTCAGGCAAATATATTGATGTTGAGGGTGGGCTGAATTGCTCTACTAGCACTGTATATAAATGCGAGAGATAGATACCCCAACCCTGGGACTGCTGCCATAGTTTGGGTAGAAAACTGACGTTTTTTTTGTTAGCAGAAAATCAATACAGCAAAGAGGAAGAGAGAGGAGTGGCGACTGCAGTCTTGCAGCAAAAAGGTAGCTTGTCTTTAAAAAGTCAGTTCTATTCTTGCCTGGGCATTGAAGTGCTGAGTGGGGCGGGTGGCGGCGTGAAGGGTAGGGATCAGGCTCAGCTCCCATTTGTCAAGGAGTGAGATGGTGCTGCTGTAAACAGAGTTAACGGCACTGTATCCACGTCAGGACCGTCCCCCTGGGCATACACCACTTACACAGTACAGGGTTCTGTCTACTGTGAAAACAGAGGAGCTAACACCTTGTTCAGATCACATCACAAGCTTTGTCAGATAGGAAAGCTTTGGAAAGAAAATACTAAAATCCAAAGTGACAAAGTTGGCAGACACAGTGTGGCACACTAGGAAACAACCTTCAATCGCAAAGAGCAACAATCAGAAAACGAAAAAATAAAGCTGAAGACCAAAGTTCATGCATATGCTTTGGTTTAAGCAGCACTGTTAGAAATACAATATGAGCACTAAAGCTCAGTAAGTCAGCACGTTCACAGATCCAATCAAACCAGACAAACAGGCTAAATTTGGTGTTATTATTGTGTTACATAGTTGCATTTGTTCACAACTGTATGTATATGTATATCCCCTTTTCAATTGGCCAGATCAACTGAATTAGAGCTGATGTTGGATTTTATTTAAGTGTAAGTTGAGTTAAATTGTAAGTGCCAGTCATAGTGGTTTTGCAACTAGTTTGTTGAAGCTACTGTCATTCTTTTCGTCAAGTGCGAGATATCATTATCATTATCTGTCACAAATTCCCGTTATCTCTGACTTGGAATTTAAACTAGCAGAGTGAACCAACCCCCCCCACGTGCCTGCTTATAATTACAGTCTAATAATATGCAGCATTTTCCAACTTTGAAAAAAAATGTAGTGCCAAGCTTACCACTAACTGTATGATTAAGTGCTAGCAATTCAATGAAAAAAAAAAAAAGGCAAATGACACAGAAAGGTGTGCCTCAATATTTTTTTGTGTTCACATAATCATCAACTCCCTCTTTATTTCAAAGGCAAGAAAACTGAGGAATTTTACATCAATAACAAACAGCCTCCTGTTCAAATGCAGGGAAAACAGATCAGATTACAACAAAAACATTACATATACACGTGTATATTTTTTCTCGTGCAGGCTAAAGCTAAATCCGGTGCTAAGAGAGATTCGATTTAGATTTCCAACAGCCTGTCCCAAATCGCTAGAATCTGACACTAAAATTTCACAAGCTGCACATCTGAATTATTGATTGCGTCTTTGCTTGAGTGGGCACAAAAATAGATGTTTTTAAATGTTGTAATTTCCATATAGCCGCAGGACAAACTGGCAAAATGATCCAGGATAGATTTTAGTCTGCGAGGAGATATGTACCAATTCTCATTTAGCAGTGAATTAGACGGGGAAAAATACACAGTTGTAATGAGAAAATATCTTCTCTTACATTTGAATTACTTATTAAAATTAATATATTGTAGGACTTAATAATTAGTAAGAGAGGAAAATGAAGAATGATCACACTGAAACTGGATGGATTTAGTATCAGTGGAATCAAAAAAGCAATCTGCACCGCTCTGCACTTTGACAACACTGTAAGTACAGTATTCATGGATAATCCGCTCTGTTTTGGTAGCAGCTGTGTGATGGAATAAAAGCACATTTACTCTGTTCACCAATTTTATTCATATTGAGTGATAACAATGACCTATTATGGACACTATTAAATGCCCCAAAGAGCATTTCATGAAGTACAGTCCGGTGTCATTATCACACCGTCACCATGCACATGCAATCCCCAGAACACACTTTAATCTATGTAATGAGACTGGCCATATTTGTGTTGCATCTGTTCACTGGTAATTCCTCAACAGTGGACTTGATGGCACATGGCAGAGGCCCACTACTAGAGCCCCAGTGAGCACAGTGGAGTGTAATGCTGTTTGAAAAGTGCTGTTCGCTCATACCCTGCTGTTAGTCAGGAGGTTAAAGTAAACAGTGAAAGGCTCCAGCAGCTGCAGTATCTACAGTAGCCACTACAAAACAAAAAGAAAGGGTTCCCCAGACTGTGAGTCACTGCCATTAGCCTTGTTTTCACTGATGACCTTGCATGAAAAAGCCCATAGGGAGGAATCTCTGAATTTAATATTATTCACACTGCTTTCACTCTAGTCCTATTAATAAAAAAAACAGAAATGTCCATGTTTGGGACGCGCACACTAGGGAGATGAATCCTCCAGCTTTTCGACAAGCCGTGTTTTGCCTTCATTTCACAGCATATTGCCAGGGTCAGGCAGGGGTTTTGTACTCGGTAAAGAGGTGGGAACAGCGAGGAATACTTCTGACCTCGTTCTGACAGCTCGCCATCTTGTCACAGACATTGAAGCAACATCAGAAGAACAAATTTCCTGCTGTGAGGAGTCTGAATGAAGGCAGACATATTGTCTAAGCCAGGACAGGGAGATTTTAAGGTTGTGTGATGCTGTGATGAACGTGAAGAAAAACACATATTTTGTGTTATCACATATATAGTGTTGTCCTGCTTTTTAAGCTGCTGTAATCAATTTTGATTTTATTCAACTATGGATTAAAGGTGAAAGGGGTCGCCCAACACAAAGAATTCGGCGACTCTGCCGTTCACTTCAGCTCTGGAGAGCTTTATGGCATATTTACTTAGCTGCACTTAGCTGCCAGTTTATTGGGAACACCTAATACAACAGTCCTACAATAAATGTCCTGAAAGTTATAATGTTCAATTTTTGTTGAAACTGTTCTACAGAGGTGTTGATTCAACTGTGTTTCAACATTTTGGACACTGTAGTTAGTGGTGCGGTTGAATTGTATGTCCTTATGCTGACAAGTGTTTCTACTATTTTGTCCAGAGAGGGTTAAATAACAGAAACATGTCTCTGGCAACAGAGTGAATCTGTTCACAGCGTGTTTCCTCTGCCCTCAGGTGGTTAAACAATCACTTATTTTTCAATTTAAAGCCAATAATTTGTTGGTTATAGCTTCATAAAAGTAAAGATTTTCATTTTGTTTATAAAACCCCCTGTTCTATATGGGCAGCATATGGGCTTTTTTTTTTAATATACTGTACTGACTCTATACTATATGTGCTCTGTGCTGCATCATCACTGGAGTGTGCAGGAAAGCATGTATGTACAATGCAGTCATAAATTGCTGAGACACAGTTATTTCCCTCTATGCACTTACACGCAGTAGTAGTCCCTGCACAGCCCTGAACGTCATGTTAGAACAGAACGAAGTGCAGCTGAAGAACCAGAACGGCCAAGTCTGTCTCTGAGAACTCACAGTGAAGGTCTCTGTGTGCTGTACCATGCCTTAACCTTAAAGCCCAAACAGATGAAGTACCATTCTGAGGGAAAACGCTCTGGATCATGTTGAAATTTCAGGTCAATCTTTTCGATGAAATAGGATTGGAGGGTACATGTACAGAGCACTGCATTATATTTAACTGGTTGTCAGGAATGGCTCTGCCTTCAGCCAGAAGCTCATAATTAGGTCTGCAGTAGTGTAGGGAAACCTGTATACTGTATTATCATAGAAATGTTTACTGAATGATTTTACTTATGCAGGATCTATAATGTTTTTGAAGTAATATATTATTATTATATCCATCAGCTTGATGGACTCACAAAGGTAATTTTACCATAATTGGAGATGGAGTCTGTAATCTGCTACAGCGATGTATTGGTCAGGTTACGCTTGCCTGGTTGACAATACCAATGGCATCAGGTTGTGTGTCTGTTAATGCAATCTGTTTGGTCAGTGGTATTTTTACTGAGACAGGGTGAAACAACTTAAGTAACACAAAAGTATTTGCCCCGTTATCTTTGCTGTTGTTTAAAATAATACGACATTTTGGGAAACACACTTATTTTTCTTTTTTGTTCAAAGTTAGATGAGAAGATCGATGCGACAATCGAATTTCAATCTGTCCTGAATTTTCCTTGGAAGCATTAACACTTTGCTTTTTTTGCAGTGATTTAGTGTAAATGGGGTTTTACCTTTAGACGTAGCAAGGCTAGATGTTTTCTCCCCGTTTCCAGCTGAGCTAACCTGCTGCTGGCTGTAGTTCCATATTTACCACACATAGGAGAGTGGTATCAATCGTCTCATTTGCATGTCACAGCTTTAATTATTATTTAATCTACACGTGCATAGTGAGACCATAGTGTTGTTAGAATATGACCACTGTTCATTAGTATGCACCATGAGATGATGTTGTCAACTTTGTATCTGCTGCAGAGTCCTGTGGATTTCCTGTACTTGGCAATTAAAAAGATCTTGATCCTGATTCATCCAAAGATGCATCCAAATGCTCATCAATTTAAAATTTTTAAACAAAATGTCTCTGTATTCTTTCAGAGCTTTTTTTTTAGCTACATCTTTCTTACCAGTGTACTCTGGGTCCACATGAGGAGGGTAGAAGCGGAAGTTGATGAAGAAGGGAATAGGCACTCCAAACTTGAACCACTCCACCACATACGGGGGCTGCTGGCCGTCCAGGGGAGGGGACACGTCACACCCCAGGATCACGCTCTCTCCAGCGCGCGCCGTCACAAACCGGGGCTCCTCTCTCACTCCGTGGGCACCTGAGAGGAGAAAGATGCAGCTTTCAGTGCAAGCAAGGAATTTTAATGATCAACTCAATGGGGCCGGAGTCTGACTTGCCACAGAACAAGGTGCACAGGATTCCTCTAGACAAAGCAGAAAAATCTCATTGCATTCAAGTCATCCAAGACTAATTTACAAACAATAATTGGGTGGCAATTAAAGGTGATCGACTAAACTGCTGCACTACACTTTGCTTAAGATGCATTGGATGCTCATGACCTACAACAAGATCACTGTGCAGATTGTGAATGGTCACTGTGCACATGGGTAAACCCACTCCCTTTCATCAGCTTTCCTCATGCGTCCATTGTCATCTGTCACCTGCATCTGTTGGTGAGTGGTTTGTGGCTGTGCCATACTGTACTATAAATGAGCTGCCAAGGGGTTCCATTGATCATAGCTGGCTGCTGCTCAGATGAGCTTTACTATGAGCACCACCAGGCCTGGCGTTTAGCCATGAATGTCCAGGCACGCTGCCGAGCGTTGACCTATCAGATGACTGAAAGGTCGGCATACCTGCCTCAGCAGAACGCTCACTCTGGGAATGGATTTTCTCCAGCTGCCACCCCCACTTTCATTGAACTGGCTGTATCTCCACCGTCAGAGCAAGCATGACTACCCGTCCTCGCCCAGAGGGAAAATCGCTTCAGGGATCAAGAGACATGCTGACGTTTCACTCCAGAGAAACACCAGCTGAATAACGTAATGCTATCATTAGCAGTATCATTTGCATTATCAGGGCTAATTTTTACAGGAAGAACAAATACGCCGGGACTTGGAAGGTATTATGAGCTCAAGCAGCACTGCTACTGTCTGTGATGGCGTTTTTCTCTTTCATATTCAACCACCATCACTGTTGTGTGAAATGGAAATTTCATATGACCGAAAGCACTTCAACTGTGCACACTGAAAATAAAACCTAAATATTTTCGCCCAGTTCTTCTGTCTGAAAAAATAGCGCTCTAACTCCACCCCTAAAGGCCATATGCACAATCACTTAGCGCTTGTGTTAACCAGTTTAATCTGCATTATCCTGTGATAGAGTTAATCTACTTTATTCGTTTCAAACAGCACACATTCTGGACTAAAACAGAGCAGATTTAATCAAATTACACTTTTTAAAGTGGAGATGTGGTCAGCCAGTTACAGACCTCAGTGCTGGAATCTGCTTTGCTATTGTGCCTCTTTAGTAAGAAGGTAAAAGAAGCCATGCTTTGCTACCCTGAGCTCTAATTAGCAACACAAAACCAATGAAACGTGTGCATGACTCAGTGAACCCCGCATGAGCATTTAACAGCCCCTGCAGGTCTTCAATAGACCAGCACTGGAATACATGAAGCTGCACAAGTCTGAACACTAACATAAAACAGAATTAACTACCAACCAACCCACTGTAAATGTTACAAGTGAAAAATATGCTCATAGGGGAAGAGACTGACAGCTGCAAGCCATAGAAGTTGTACATCAACTACATGTACTAATTTGGGACCATCTAAATCACGCCAGTAATAAAGCAGCATTTTTCATTAAAATAAAACTGAGGGGGAGTCTGTGTTTGATCAAGCACAGTTTGCCGCATCAAAATGTACAAAGATTGCTGAGACTGATCGAGTGGGGAGTTGATTGCTGCAAAGAGCTTCATGCAGGGCATGACGCTGCCCTGCAAACTGTATGAACCATGACCTTTTAATACGCTTCTGAGGAAACCTGTCCCATCCAGTTATAAGCACAACAAAATCAGAAATCTGCTAAACTAATCCTTTCAGACTTTCCAAAAGCCTGAAATTCACACCTGAGCACGCTCCATTGCAGACTCATTTATAACACCTTTAAAAACGATTATAATAACCCCTTTCAACGCTCCACAGTTATTGTGCTGAGTCATATGACACCAAACTTACTTGTTCTTCTGTTTAGAAAAGAGAAAAAAATTCAATTTGATCACTAAATCCCAAAGTGGGTGCTATGACACCTCAGGGTGACTTAAAGGAATTGTTACACATTTTGAAATATATGCTTGTTCTCTCTCTGGCTGAAAGTTACATGAGAGAATTGATGATTACTCTAATATCTGTATGTTAAATATGAAGCTAGAGCAGCCAGTTAGCTTGGCTTAGCACAAAGACTGGAATCAGAGGGAAACAGCTTTTCTGGCTCTGTGCAAAAGAAACAAAATCCGCCCACCACCACCTCTAAAGCTCAGTAATTAACACTTTATATCTTGATTGTTTAATCCAAAAGTTTAACAACTTTTGAGGTGCTGGTGGGAAGATTTTGTTACCTTTGGACAGACGCAGGCTAGCTAATTGTCTGCTGGATGTAGCTTCATATTTACTGTACAGACATGAGAGTGTCACTCTTCTCATCTAACTCAAAAAAAGTAAAAAAGCATTTTACCCAAAATGTCAAACTACTCCTTTAAACCTGTGGAAAATTGCACATTGCAGCTTTAATTCCGATTTAATTATCTAGTCACCATCTCTCATGTATACTAAAATAAGGTTATTCAGGGTGACAAAGAAGAATACCAAGGGTTTGGTAAGACTGTTGGCAAGAATAACTGGACATTTTTAGAAATATTTTACCACATGAAAAACATATAAAGATATTTACAGTACATTAACCCAATAGAAACGTTTGCTACTGTTGATACAGATCAAAGATACACTTCGGCCCTTAATACAAACTGAGACAACTGAGTTATAGTTGACCTGTAGTCGTAGATTTTCAGGACCAGGGGTGTTGGATAACAAATTGTGGGTGATACTTGAAGTGTCTTTTGAGTTAAATTACTGTATGGGTGCAGCGCTTTTACTTTTCAGAGGAAAACAGCAAGCGGGCCCACATCCAGAATGAAACACACTGGACACATTGTTTGGTTTGAGTAAGTAGAGTCACTTGACATGAAGCACAGGCTCAAACCCTGTGGCAGAACAGTGCCTGCTGCTGAAATCCATTGTTTTCTCTGCAGACAGTTCAGGTTGCATAGGTTTAGCGGCTCATGTTTCTCACTGACAATATTTTTGGATGCTGGTGGCGAGAGGGGCACGTCTTGGACAGAGAAGAGACTTTAAAGACTTGAGATAATATATTGGAGGGCTAATAATTCTCCAATTTTTTTATGAGATCCTCATGAAGGGACAATCAGCACAAGCTTGGTCACCGCTGAAGTCTTTTTCATTTCCTTAATGGAAATGTAGGGTTTATGGGGGCTTATTCAGGGGAACTATTTATGCTAGCAACAAGACATAAATGTACAATGGTCCATGCTTAAGATCTTCCAAATAGACAGTACTGTAGATGAAAAGGCATCAATATAGTTAAGAGATGATGGCAACTCATGATTGCTTTGGCACTGTAAACATAAATTCAACTGAAGTTGGAAAGTGAAGAGTGAAACCCCAAATACACAGAGGCAGAAATCTGTTGAGTAAGTTCTGCATTAATCAGGCAGCTAATAAATCCAGGAGCCCAATATGTTTTATGTATCTATCCTCGGCATATAGTAGATTTACTGCTATGATCATGAATTCCTGAAGGGTAACAATTCAGTCACCTGTCAAATAAATCATCTATATGGCAGGCAGTTCATGTACAAAAGCAAAATACAGAGGGGATAATTCCTCATTGTTGGGCATAGGTTAAACAGGCGGTGTCACAGCAAGTTAGTCTAAGCTAGAGCCAGGACTGCAACCTGTGGTTATTTTCATTATCGATTAAGCTGTTGATTAGTTTCTCGATTAATCACTAATCATTTAGTCTATAAAATCTCAGAAGACAGTCCCAAACAGCGCTAAGATTGGAGCTAAGAAAACAAATTAGTGTAGCAGAACATTAAGCATCTTTTGAACCCTTTAGATTTAACTTGTGACTTCTTAAAGGTGTCTCAACCACAGGTTGGGAAACCTGAAAAATGATTTGTACCATTAATTGATTGTCAAGTTGCCAATTGTTTTCTGTCCATCAACTAATTGATTAATTGACTAATTGTCGCAGCTCTTGTGAGAGTTTTGCTTTTGCAGCAGCTCACTCAGTCAATAATTACAGTAGCCTTATAAAGCTTTTATCCATGATGTATATTCAGTGGTTTATTAGAAAAATAAAACACATTAGCAAAGTGCAAATGTGGAAAAAATATCCAGAGCTGAGTGAAGCAGCCAAAGACAAATGTTTACTGATACACACAATGTGATGTAACAAACATCATAAACCAATAAGAGACATCTGTTTGAGGTCAATCAACAGCTGTCCAGACCGGCACATGAATCACTGCAGCGGAAATGCAGCGGCACACAGGGTTAAATCTGCAAGAGATTTCAACTGTGAGTGTTTTTCAAGTGGCAGTGGCTGAAAACGGCTCTTTTACTACATTGTACTTTCAGTAATGATCACAGATTTGTACAGTAAATAGACTCTCAAGGCAATTTTGGGCAATAATCAGGCGGTGCAGAGCTGGCGAAATGTTTTGACAGTAATGAGGTCCAATAACGCACTGAACAATATTGAGGAAAAATATGAAAACTGAGGGAGTTCAATGAGAGACGATTTTTAGATGTAGAGCGGCGCTCAGGTTTTCTAAACCTCTTTTTTGACACCAGCACAATATTTCACCCAGTAAAACTAAAATCTAATATTTACCTCATGCTTGGATTTGATTCAGCGTATGAGCGAGGGAAACCATTGCTCACTGCAGTTGGAGATTTTGTAAAGGATGCATCAAGAGGGAACGCTGTGTGTGTGTGTTTCACAGTGGTGAGGATATGAGCGCCACGTTATGCTGGACAGAGCTCCCGATGTGGAGGATGTAATGGAATATAGACTGGACGGAGGCTGGAGCGAGAGTCTCAAGGACGTGCAGCCACTGGGCTGGATGGGCCACTGACAGGGCGGTAATTGAATGCCAGCCTGCATGTGCTGAAGGTCACATCAGAGAATGGCCTGAGTGTGTGTGTGTGTGTGTGTGTGTGTGTGTGTGTGTGTGTGTGTGTGTGTGTTTGCTGTCGGGGATATGCCTGTGTCTATCTGTGCGTATCTGTGTATCAGTGTTAAACTGGGTCTGTAAAATTCAAGTATACAACAGCTAAGGTACAACAGAACACAAACACAGTCGATGGTGTATAAAGTGCATTTGTTCTGAAATGGAAGCTACAGATGCATGAGCAGCTACACATAAAGAGAAATTTAGGCAGTGAGTATGTTTACACACACACACACTAGTCTTAATCTGGTGTTGGGTACATTCAGGATATGACTTTCACCTGGTTATTCATCTCCCTGCATACATGACTCTTCCTCTGTGGTTTTATAGGGAACCTATTTTGTTTTTGTTTTTTAGCCACATTTACCACCCTGCTAGATCTGGCTTCTTTATCTCATCACCAGTAATGAAAAACAAGAGCGATAACATTTTATCCTACACATACACCTACATTATACACGACTAATGTTGGGAAGGCTTGTAGTTCGCATGGATTCACAGCAGCCTCCTCTTTTTCATGAGAAAGCATATAAGCATGTCTGGAGCCAATCAGCTCCCTTGAGTATGGAGTGGTATGTTGGTTAATTTAGTTTGTCTGCTAGTTTAGTCTCTCTGGCTCTATAGGAGGTAATGTGCATCAAATAATATGCAAGTAGGCTTTACATATTGTACCTTCTCCAAAACGATCTTTTTCAATTATTACAAAAGAAATTTGGGGGGGTCAATTCTCATCTGCACAATCACCCTATTCAAACACAGCAATTCATCCATTAGCTATTGAGCCAATCCCAGCTGACAATGGGTGAGGGTGCCAGGTCGCCAGTCTATCACAAGGTTGACATACAGAGACAAACAACCTTTCACGCCTATGGGCAATTTAGAGTCACCAATTAACCTAATCTAAATTACCCGAAACTGCATGTCTTTGGACTGTGGGAGGAAGCCAGAGAGGTTAGTTACTGTTCACGACTGTAACCAGGACGACACATTCACTGATACAGGTACAAGAATACACATGTGATTAAAAAATCAAAAAATACAGAATCCTACAGCACACAGGCATCTGCGGATTGACATGAGGTGATATTACTGCTGCCCTCTTACAGAAATGATCTGAGTCATGGCTCCACTCACGTACTGTAGTTGAGTACAAGTTGATGCTTGAGTAGTTGTTCAAATCACATGCTTCATGTACGTCATGATTTATTCACGAAGTCTGTTTCCATAGACAGACAAAGTCATCATGTCACGTCCAGGTTACTCTCTGCTTCAGTAGCTGAGGTAACAAAGTTAAACAACATTTGCTTTGTGAGCACAGAAAAAACTACAGCTCCCATGAAAAAAAACTACAAACAGCAACGTGGGTCCTGTCTGTCCTGCTGTTATTACAGACGTGTCTGAACTAACTGCAAACCCTCGACTGGCTCATGAACTCGCCTCCTCTGTCAAGCAATGATGTTTAGCGCTCGGACGTCTTGGGCATATGGGAAATGGTGTTCATTAAAGGCTGCTAAAAAACATAAATATTGAATGAACGACGATATTAGATACTACTGTCCTTATCTAGACACTGGAAGTTTGTCACAAAACAGAAAGAGAGAAAGGCTCAGTTCCACAGCTGGATTTTTAGGCATTGGCGTAGTTACAAATGTCAGTGGAATTTCGAATGAGGTTTTCTTGCTTCTGGAACACAACCAGGAAGTTCAGGTTTCACTTTGGCTCTCTCTATCGGCCCATCTAACTAGGCTGCTAAGGTAGCAGGTGAGTTGTCAGACTTGTAGTCACTCCAGAGTGAGGCAGCTGCTTTTTATGAGGTCAGCAAACAGCCTCATCTTTGTTGGTAATTTTGCCATCTACAGTGAAGAAGCCAAAGTACATCCACCCACTGCTTTTCAGATGCTGGTCAAGCTAGTAGTGACTTTTACTAAAGCAAAGTACTTCAAACAGTATGTTTTTTTTTCCCCATGTTCAAACACAAGCTTGTATTTCAAATATAAAGTGACGGCCTTTTCTCTACACATAACTACTCACCAGCATGTATTCACAACTGGTCCAGTCAAGGTGTAAACTAACAGACTTTGCACACATTTTACACTCCAGTCTGCAGACCAGAAGGTACTTTCCAGAAGGTGGCATTCAGACAACCTCAGTGTCTGCTGCATTTACTTTTGTACAGGGACAATACAAGATAGATTTGGTCTCGTCACTATTTAGCTTCTGTTTAATGGCAAAGTTCTCCTCTCAGACAAGCAATGCTCAGTCAGGGATGCAATGGATGTGCTGACACCTGCTCGAACACACAGCGAGGACGGAGAGAGAGCGAGAGAGAGAGAGAGAGGTGTGTGAAATGGGCTTGGCTTGCCAAAGGCACAAAGGGCGAACGAACATTGCTAGGCACTGCACTACCAGAGGTGCACATTACAGGGCATCTTTGGCAGGAGCTGTAAGTCACAGAAATTCCTCAGTCCAGCCATGATTCAGTCATTTTTACAGTCGCTCACAGCATTTCTTTTCTTTTTTTTTTTTTTTTACAACAGTTATAAATGCTTTAGCCAAGGTGTTTTAAAGTAATTACACAAAGAGGCATATTGCTGCTGATAGCGCTTATTAGTGCTTTCATGTGGCTTGTCTAATTACAGCCAGTTATGAGACTGTTTATTCAGCATCAATAAATCATATGTAACAGTGTGAGCGAAAAAGTCAAAGCAACACAGCTCTCCTGTATTACATGTAAACTGCTCAGACATCCACAGAACAACATCGGCTCCACATATCTTCCGATCAACATATCCACTTCCATATAATTCCCATTCACTCCCTCCCTCTCTCACGCTCACTTCCTCTTTGTATAACGCTCCCACATACACACTCGAGCTGCAGCTCAGAGCGACATAAGTGTGCTCGGTGAGGATTCAACACTTATCTCTGGAAGTAAAGTGCTTCTTGTGCAGATGCATATATGTGTTTCCCCAAAATAGAGGAAAGATATGACAGATTCAGGATTGTAAAGTTCCTTTCAGATGCATGAAATGTGTTCTTGATTGAAGGTGGGGTCAGTTTAGTAGTGGTGTTTTAAGGAAAGATGAAAATAGTACTGATTATGAATACCTTATCAGTATGGCTGCTTATTTATCAGATGATTTATACGTCTCAGCATTAATATATACGATAAGATTCAGTAGCACTATTCGTGTTGCTTGATATTTAAGCATCATGAAAGATATTCAAATCACTAGGATTACTGTCAAATATATATTTTATGATAGAAAATAAAAAGACTTCCTCCACGGTAAATGGACCTAGATGTAAGAGCCCTGCAACAATTAATCAATTAGCTGATGAAGAGAAAATTAATTGAACACTATTTTGATAACTGATTAACCATTTACAAGCAAAAATGCCAATATTTACTGGTCCAGCTTCAAAAATTTGAAGATTTAATGTTGTTCTTCATCATATAGGAAAGTAAACTGAGTATGTTTTGGCTTTGGATTGATGGTTGAATAAAGCAAGCTATTAAAATAGATCACTTTGGGCTGTGGGAAGTTGTAAGTATTTTTCACTGCTTTCAGACATTTCATTGACTACACGATTAATTGGCAGATGAATAAGCGTTGGTTGCAGTGCTAAAATCTATACAAATAAAACAAATTACTTTCTAAAAATAGTATAGCTAATAATAAAGATCTGAATTATACAGATATACAGATAATAATAAGACATTATTGTTCTGCATACCATATAGAGTGAGTTTGTTGTTCTGTTTGTTTTGTTCTTCTGTGTTGTGTCAAACATCTGGCCCTCTCCATGGGATTACAAGACACTGCAGTGTTAAAAAAAAAAGAAGCATCTTCTGGTAAAACTTAGAACAAAAAAAAGTTACATTATCATAAGTACTTCTACATGCTTTGGAATAATGTATTAATGATAATAATAATAATATTAAAAATAATAAAAAAATCCTACAACCATTCAGTTTATCCTGATAAAGGGATTTTTTTCTCTTCTCCCAGGCTTAGTGACTCCAAGTGAATTTAAAAATTCAAACGTTGTGAACAGCAAACTCAGTCTTTGTGTATCATCCATATTTACAAAAGCATTCAATGTTTTTATCTTACAAAAAATATGGCAAATAAAGATGTTGTTTTTACCTGCGTTAAAATAAGATGTCATGTAATATTTCTTATAATGGTACAATGTCGCCTATATACTGTACTAACTCTGTTTTCACGTCTATTTATCTGTTGCTAAAAATTCTGTTTTTTGCCTTAACTATAGTTTGCATCTCTTCTTTTTCAGGACTACAGGGATTATTTAAAAGTGAGCATGATGCCTGGATCACAAGCAAGTGGCGGCCTACAACTAGGTTTGATAGATTATGCTTATAAAGGCTGATGAATGCAGACATCGGAACAAACCAATAGTTGGGATGCTTCAGTCACCCTTCACTTGAAGGGTTCAGCATCTGTATTCTGGATACCTCTCAAAGACAGAGGTGGAAAGAGTCAGAGAAGGTAATTAATCCAAAGCAGGAATAAATAGCAGTCTAGCATTAAGGTTGGAGCTGCCTGTGCAGGAAACACAGTACAGGTCTGATAGCTCTTAACGCAAAGAGTTGACTAAACTGCTTCATCATGTTTTCTGGGACAGAGTCCAGTCCTGCTGCAGGATGAATGATGGCAGTGGCCTTTTTAAATAAAAAAAAAAAAACGGTTAAACCTCTATCACCCTCTAGACCTTCATCCACCACCACTGCAAGGAACCATGAAAAGTGCTTTTAGCTCATTGTATAAATTCAAAGACATGATCATCCTCTTGAAGAAGATCCACTCTGCCTTCCTTAATGAAGTACCTCGATATTATCTGTTCAGTGCAGCCCAGTCTAAATGATACAAGTGTCCATATCCTTATCTCCAACTCCCAACCCTGAATAACAGAGAGGCCAGAGACTTCTCTTTATATTCAAAAACCACTACACTCAATCTAATTTTATGGACTTTAATCGGAAGAAGTTTCTCTACCAACTACTCCACTCCGGACACAACAGCCAACAACATAATCACAAGCATGTTCTTACAGTGTTTGCTGCCCATTAGGTTAAGGAAAGTATATTTCCAAGGAAGAGCCCACATAGTAAGGGAAATGAAGAAAGTGCCCCCTCTTAAATTCAGATTTTTAGGAAAAATAATCTGAGTTATGTAGCAGGTAAGTGAAAAATAGTTCGTCAACAAATTTCAATATTTATCTTAGTTAGAAAGACGAATTAAAAATTCTTAATTCTTGATTCAATAGAAAATGTGTCACCCAGAGTAATTTTATTTTACAGGTTAGGTCGGTGGAAATTAAGTATAACTGCTGAGTCAGTGAAATTTTAGAGCACATCTTATCATATCAGTTTGAAACACAGGAGCCTGATGTCACGTAATTCCATGCCATGTCGTTTCTCTACTAACTAACCCCTAACCCGAACCGATACTCAATGAATGACATGCAAAAAGGCTAAAATGTGTAAAAATGACACACAAAATCTCCAAGTGGAGCGCTGAGTAGCTGAAAGCCAAGTCCTCAATTCAACCAGCATGCAGCATAAAGGTCAATTAAATTGATACTTACCGATTACCAAGCAGATCGGTAAAGTAGTTCAAAGTGAGGAAGACTCAAAATTAAAAAGTTTTGTTTGTCTCTCTAAGGAAATATTGATGGATATTGGCTTCTGTGTATAAACTATTTTTCACTTACCTACAACAGTTTTTCATGTTTTTTTTTCTTAAAAACCCAAATAACGGGCAGGCACACACAACTATAAAATACTAAACTTCAAAAGAAACTTTCATAATGACAAGCATGACCTCAGCAAACTGCACTGCATAATTTGTATCCACTGGCTATTGGTTTTTCTCTTAAATCATTAAGTTAATTTATCAGTTGACTGCCTGATTAATCGCAGATCTATAAATATTTATTGTTCAGCTGCATGATAAGACTGATGGACTTTACTGTATGTCTTTGGTGCACTGATAATTTAACTGGGACTACAGTAAGTGTAATATCAACACAACATCACACTGTAGTTTACTTCGTTTACTCACTTTCCAGTGGCTGAGAGAGTTAGTCCTTCGGACCACACGATCTGAAAAACTGGCTTTCCCAGAATGCTGCAGGGTTTGTTTGCAAGGAGACTCGGCTCTGGGACTCAACTGGACTGATGGAGGGGGGAGGAGGAGGGGGGGG